>NC_134244.1:24320539-24585539 GCF_965152275.1 Natator depressus
AATGATAATTTATCAGATCTCATACACGGCATAAGTAAGGTGAACAAAGGATAAGGACTTTAAAAACAGTGAGGTCTTGTTAATTGAGGTAGGAAATATACCAGTGTAGAGATTTAAAAGGCCTGCAGTGTTTCTTTTGAGATTCATCAAGTAAAAATTCAGCGTTTCAAGGGATGAAATAGCCAACGGAGGGCCTAATCCTGCAGCCCTCACTCGAGGTCAACGGGAGTTTTGCCAGAATAAAGATAGAAGAATCTAGCAAAAGTCTTAATGCACTGTAGACATTTCTTCTGTTTAAGAAGCCCCTGAGGCACAGTTAGTGACATAAACAAAAGCAAAAAACATTCACAAAGAACGTATCATATTTGTGGTGTTAGTTACCTACAGGAACTTCATGAAGAATACATATGAGGATAAGAAATAGTCACTCTTTATTCCTGTCAGTAGGTCTTGCCTTTGACTCTACTGATCAATATCAGCCCTGCATTGGTTACTATGGGAATGAGGCTTTCCTTCACTCAATAAACCCCAAGTTCCTTTTGTTACAAAGGTGAGCAAAATACTTTTAAAAGAAGGTTTTATCTGTTTTATGCCTTGAGGGACTCTACATCCTTCACTGTAAAGGTACTTGGACACTTTGAAATGCAGAATATTAGGATCTAGCTTTGGGCAAGTAAAGACTTAAAACCACTTGTTTACCTTCAAAATCAATGCCAAATTCATGTAGAAATCTATACACCGTGTGAGTGTGTGTGTGTCTGTATATATATATATATATATAAACACACATATACAACTAAACACATATACAACAACACACATATATATATATATATATATATAAACACACATATACAACTAAAATGCTGAGTTCAAAAATATATAATATGTTGCACTCACCTCCCAGGAAAAAAATAATTAATTAACCCTTACAATAATCTGAGCATTGCTGATTGTAACATTGGAAAAAGGAATAACCCACTTTCAGGTTCTGGTTATGATAAAATTTATGCTGATTTTAATTTTTCACTCCTAGCTGAAAAAATATAAACTTTAACAACACTCTCCAAGTTTTTCATTTTTAAAAAATATTTGTATATAATTTAGTTTTATACATACTAATTTTCTTTTTTGTATATCGTATATAACCTATGTCTGGGATATAGCGTAGTGCTGAGCACAGTTGTTTACTAAGGCTTGGTCTACACTATATGCTTACTTCGATATAACTACTTTGCTCAGGGGTGTAAAAAAATCCCCACCCTGAGCAACGTAGTTGTACCAACCTTAACCCTCCCCATGTAGACAGCTCTGTCTTCTCCCACTGACATAGCTCTCACTTCTCACAGAGGTGGAGCTATTAAGCTGACAGGCCAGCTCTCTCCTTTCGGCTTATAGCGTCTTCATCAGACATGTTAGAGCAGCGTAGCTTCATCGGTGCAGCTGTGCCAATGTAAATTTGTAGTGTAGAGCTTCCCTTATTGAAATGCAGTGTTAAACAGAAACTGTGACTGTGCTTTTGTGTCTATGACTGAGGGAATGCAGGTTTGGTGGAGTAGCCTCTGCATGGATTTTTCAGAGGAAGCAAAATAGGGGTAGCAAACTTCCCATTAACATTCCTGCTACCAGCTATGGCCAATCTGGTGGATACCTATGCCAAGGATCTGAGAGGATATGCCCTGGTATATATTAAGAATGAGCTAACTACTCTAATTCCCCACACACACACTTTTTGCTAATTTCTCCACTTCTTGGTTGGTATTTCTACTTCCTGTAGGAGATAGAAATACCAAGAGAGGCAATTCTGATGATATTCCCAACTTGGAAGCAACCAGAAAAAGCTGGAAACATTATGAGTAAACTTAGGCAACCTCCAGCACAATTTATGGCACACAAGAGATGTGCAGAGTACATAAGAAGAAAATTAATGAAGAGTATCTTACTGAAGCACATCCTGGGAGGAGTGAGGTGATGCTGGCGAGGTGAGAGAAGCACTCTGAAGAACCGATGCCTCTGATCATCCCCCACTTAGAGCATCTGCCTTCAGAATATTAACACAGTCCACTTTAACTTGAACTCCTCTCTGCTTCGGAATAGCCACTGCTGCAGAAAACTCCCATCTATTTCTGGCAAGAAGATAATGCCCCATGTTGAATCTGGATTTAGGAACAGTAGGCACTTGTGAGTATATGGAGCTTCTAACTTTCCTAAAGATACACTTGGTTCAGAACACACAGCCCTTTTGCTCAGCAACATGAGGACAAGAGCCCTTTGCCCCTCTGGCACTCTCTTTGCTGGCTACTTGTTGGAAAAAAACGGTCAAATTCAAGTTTTCAGGCCTCATAATCAAAATCTACATAGAATCAGCCAAGGGTGCCAGAGACTCCCAGTTTATGTTATGACCTCCCATGACAGCTACAGTCTATAGAAACTCCTAAATGAAGTTCCAGGTGTAAAGGCTATAGATCTGTGTTAGTGGCTGGACCAAAAATCTGGAACTCACTTCCAGATACATCAGAATGACTGTACACCTCAGCTGCTTCAAAACAACTGGAAATGTCCATTCCTTTGAATTAACCTCCCCACAACAACACCACAAACAAATGGAAAAAGTCAAATCCCTACTGACTGGAGGGAAATAGATCTTTACTTCTCTTGGAAATGTTGGGGGACATTCATGATGAGTGCCAAATAAGAACCTAGCTATCAAAGATAGACAGATTAGAGCAAGACTATGAAGTCATTAAAAGATTCTAAGTAATTTCTCCGGGAAAAACAAAACAATTCCCCATAAACATTCCAAAGTAATTCAAAATTAATGTTGTAAGAGTTATGCAAACCCACTTTGAGAACAAGTTCACTTTTTCCCCCTTTGCCAAACTAATGGGACTAGAGAACGTGCTTAATCAAAGTCAGAATTGGCCCGCTGATTCCCAAGAAACAATCTAAAAGTGCTTTTGGGGCTCTCTCTTGCTTGTTTTTTCTTCCTGTTGCTCTTGGTTTCTCTAATGATAGAAGAAACACTTAAAAAGGCTCAATTCATGGTAATTTTCTTCTCTGCTCAACTGAAATCTCAGACTAAACACTTTTAAGGGGGGGGAGGGAGGAAATCACATTTACAATGACTTTGTGCCACAAGAATCTTCTGAAAAAACAACCTTGGATGTTTCAGCAGCCCCACTAGATATTGCATTTAGAGCAGTCTAGTGTTCCAGTATCGCAGCAACTAAGTGGGGGATAATTTATAACTCATTTTCCATTCCAAGCCTAACTGTTAGCTTGCAAACTTGAGTGTTTCTTTATTAAGCTTTGTTGAATGCAAATGAGGTAAGCCCAGTTCAGAGAAGCAGATGGATGGGTCAGAATTAAATGAAGAAACTGGTAGCTCAGAATTTAGGAGAGAATATTGAGGGCCTGATTCTTTTCTCATTTGCATCATTGATCAAGAGTAACTCTACCGAAGTGATGCAGTTATCCTTCTGTATAGGTCCCTGCTTCAAAGCTCACCAAGAAATTTGTTCAAAGAGTAGTAGGTGGACTATACAAATAAACAAAATCTTATATAAAAATTACAATTCTTTCTCACACATTTGTATCGCACATTTTTTCCAGTAAAAGCTATTCACTAACAGAACTTGCAGCACACAATACTAATTAATAAATAGTCACCAACTAGTTACACATGGCCACTATAAAGAACTTACCAACTTGGAGCCCAGTTCGCTCACCTTTATGTTAATTATAGATTCAGACTGATAGACTTTAAGGTCAAAAAGGACCATTGTGATCATCTAGTCTGACCTCCTGCACATTTCAGGCCACAGAAGCTCACCCATCCACTACTGTCATAAACCCCTAATCTCTGGCTGAGTTTCTGAAGTCCTTAAATCATGGTTTAAAGACTTCAAGTTACAGAGAATTCACCATTTACACTAGTTTAAACCTGCAAGTGATCAGTGCCCCATGCTGCAGACGAAGGCAAAAAACATCTTGTGAATCTGCCAGTCTGACCTGAGGGAAAATCCCTTCCCAACCCCAAATATGGTGATCAGCTAGACCCTGCACATGTGGGTAAGACCCACCAGGCAGATACCTGGGAAAGAATTCTCTGTAGTAACTCAGAGCCCTCCCAACCTAGTACCGTATTGCTCCATTAGTCAATGATTCAATGGGACTACTCAGGTAGTAAGGAATTACTGAAAGTGAGTACAGGCAGGAGAATCTAGCCCACAACTAGGACACAAAATAATTATTTTAAAAGCAAGTGTTCTTTGTGCCTCTTTGCAAAGTAGAACATTCTCTCCTATAGGAAGAGGCTTAATCTTTCAGTCCTCACTCAGACAAAGTTCCTATTGCAGTCAACGGAAGTTAAGCGTGAGTATTTTTGAAGCAAAATGTGTATGTAATTACTTTTAATTTGAGTATAAATTTTCCTTTTTGAAGTAAAATACTAAATCCTGGTTATACTGCAAAGGCATGCAGCATTAAAAGTAGCCAAATACATATTTTTAAAAGTGGGCATAAAAATACCAATTAAGATAAAACATTATATCAGAGTACTTACAATAAACACAAATTAATAAACCAATCAGAAATGTGAGCACCTTCAAGAAAATTATAGCATGCATCATATAATCTCGCAGAGATAAGCAAGGAATGTCTGATGTGAATTTCTTTTAATGAACCAGTTAATTTCGGGCATCACTAGGGAAAGAATCTAAAAAGATGTCATGTAAAAACCCCATATAGCCATCCTAAGAAATGGGTGCTCTTCTCCTTACATGAAGAAATGAGGCTTTACATTTCCTTATTTGGCTCCAAAAGTTGCCATGGGAGGATGTCCATCCATCTCAGGAAAAATCATTTTCCAAGCTACAAGAGGAGATACCGCAAATAAATTAATCGTTAAAGAGAATTTTAGTCTAACTATACAGAGATTTGAGGGAACAATAAAAGAGTCTACAGATTTCCTAATACCACTCTTCTATTCCTAATCATGTCACAACATTAAAATCTGATAACTCATGATCCTGTAGGGCTAAGTGAATTCTGTCTTTAGCAATGAGAAGCTAGGAATCTCCCATTTCTAGCCCTGCAGGGTCATGAAAGAATACTTTAAAGTCATTAGACATTTATGTATAGCAAACCTATCAGTGGTGCAGGATTGTATCTTGGCAGTCCTGGCCTTTAGGCTCGCACCTTCATTAAAATGGCTCATCATGTTCTCATAAACTGAGAGTTTTCTAGGGTTGTGTCTGGGCTGGTGACCAGAGTAGTGGAGACACTTCACTTCCAAGGCATCAGGAAGATGCTATATATCCGTCCCTCCCTTTTCAAGGTGGCAAGACACAGAACATGTATCAAACAGTCTGCCACTGGAGATTCCTCTTCTTCCGTGTGGTAAAAAAACAAAAGACAGGTGGGAAATGATGATGAAGAACAGTGTTGATCAATCTTGCATCCAGCAAGGCAGAACTTCAGTAACTCAACAGTTAAAGCAGTCATCTGGTGAAACAATCAGAGAAGAGGAATAGACAAGCTCTATTTACAGGTAATGCCAATGACTTTCTTTTGGGTGCAAACTTAGGTCCACCCCCCTGGCATCATTTACAAGAGGTGTTAACATTTATTTTTATCAAATGTGTCTTTTCCTCCTGGTTTGTAGACAGCAGTGACTAGGAAGACTGAATAATTGCTTTACCTTTATTATATTTTTCACATGACATTCACTCAAGGGCCTCTGAAACATTGATTGACCTGGTTAGTATGGCAGGTCAAAAGGATATTGTGATTGTTTTCCATGTGAGCTGTTTGTGGGTCTCATCTTGAGAGTGGCTTTTACCACCCAGTCATGTGGGACTTCCTCTTGTACGTGCTATTTTCTTTTCCTTATCTATGTTAATTAAAAACCTAAAATTATCTCTGTTTCAAGGTCCATGCCTTTGCAGGTTTCCCTGGACAGGTGACATATAGCCAGAATGTAGGAAAATTCTTGTTTTCATGTTCAGCTTGCATTTTCAATGAATAAGGAAAGCAGTTAGCAAATTAAGGCTAATTTTCACTCAGTCTTGGATGCATCAAGATCTTGGTATGTTTCAGGCTATCTGGAGTGGCTCAGGAGAGTGAGTACCAACTTTGGGCAGATTGTTACAAACCACAGCACAAACCTCCAATTTTTATTTTAAAAAAAGCAGAGGTAATGAGGGGCTAGATCCCCAAATCCATCAGAGGATGTGTTGTCCCTTTCCTCCCCAAATACCCAAGTGGTTAGAGCACTCATCTGCAATGTGGGAGACTTGGGTTCAAATACCCATGCTGGAGCAGGGGCCTGAATCTAAGTCTTACCCCTTTCAGATGAGTGCCCTAACCACCCAGCTATAGGCTATTCTGGACTCAGTCTCTCCTTTTGAAGCTCTTCCACTTGGTATAAAATACTTGACTAGTCATTGACTCAGACAGTAAAAGGGTGACTCAATAGGCCAGTGATTAAGGGACTCAATTGTTATGTGGGAGATGTCAATTGGAATCCCCTTGCTAGAGCAGGGTCTCAAACCCAAGTCTCCCACCGCCCAGAATACCCTAGTCATTGGCTACTCTGGAGTGGGTCTCTCTTAATCTCTCCTGTTGAAGTTGTTCCACTTGTACAAAATACCTGACCTGTCTGGGGTTCAGAGACAGAATGATTCTATTGCCTGGTGGCTATGGCACCCGAAGGGGAAGGCACCTGGGTTCCAGTCCCTGCTTCAGGGCAGGAATTCACACCTACCTCTTCTCAACCCAGGTGAGTGACCTAACTATTGGGGAGGCATCAGCTCCTCCTCTAGTTTGGGAATGATGCCAAATCCCATCTTGTAAATCCAGCTGTCTCCTTCCCTGCCCCTACAAATGTGCCTGAAATTATTTGGCAAATTCACAGATCATTTCAGTTATTCTGAAATTGCAATTTTCAGTGAAAACGTCAAAAAAAAATTCATTCATCCCTGCTGGAAAGTTTGGGATTTGTGTAAGCAGAAGCACTGGGATGAAAGCAGGGAGAACAATGGGGAGAGGGGAGAAGGGGGGGAATGAGGGGAAGGGGGAAGCAGTGGGAAAAGGAAAAGTGAGCAGCCATGGGTGAGAGGAGAATGAAGGGACATGGGAGAGGGTAAATGAGGTTACTTGTGGAAGGAAAAAGCCCCAGACTGATTTTGGGAGAGCTTTGAGGGAGAAGGTAGAGCTGAAAGACTTTTGGGGGTGGGGGAATGGAGGAGAGGGAAATGAAAGAAAAAAGGTTTCAGCATATTAGGGCTTAAGAGTGCCGTAGGGATGCTGGAGAGTTTTGTGTGCATTGTATTGACATTTTCTCTACAATTCTCAGAAGGAATTAACCTAAACAATGTCAAAATGCAAACACACAGCTCTACAGTGGCTGGAGAAACACCCAGCTCACTAAAAGTTTGTCTTTGGGTGGGAGGTGATCATACACTGGCAACTGTGCAGATGGACACAATCTTGTTTTGCTTTAAAAACATTCAATGGAAGTACAACCTCTGCTACTGTGACCCCAACAGACGATGGTTCAGTGTCCTACTTGAATAAAGAGTAAATTTCAGTTAGCTGAGGCTGGCAAACAGGACCTTTCTGGGCCCACTCAGTTTAAAAATTACTCATCTTTGTTTTTCCACGGTTTCCATGGTGAATATATGCACATGTATCTATTTTGGTATTTTTAATAATGAGTTGGATCTTCCATGTTAAACTGTAAACAAACAAACAAAGCATACATATTTCTTTCTGTTTCCCCCTTCCAGCTCCTCCCCAAAGAAATGGAACACTGCTTAGACAAAACTGAACTGAGTGCTAATTGGCTACTCTTGGTGGAGTTATTCTTACAGCGAGTTAGTAGCATATGTGGAGAAATGGGCAGAAGGCATTGCAGTGGCTAGGTGATGGACATGGCTACGTTTGAAGTTTGTAAGGTGCTAGGGTTTCAAAAGGAATTAAAAAAAGGGACTAGACAAATTTTGTAGATTTCACAAAAGTGGTTCCGGAATGTTAATATTTTATCCCAGGGTCACCTCTCAGTTGTTTCTTCTTTTAGTTTTGTAAAAGACAGCCTTGGCTACAGAGAAGTTTTTAAATCCTACTAAAGACAAAAGTTAATCTTAACTATAGACTCAGTAGCATGCCTCCATAACATAGTAGAACAGAGAACTTGACTTGTCAGACTGTAGAGCACCTTTCACACAGTGGGTGATTGAAAAGGTCCAATCCAACCTCCACTGATGTAAATGGAAAGACTCCTATTGAATGCAATGGGAGTTAGGTGAGGTACCATATAATCTATAATAATAATATATAATAATCCTCTTGAAACGACTTGTTTCCATAAAACTCTATGAAGCTTCAATTGTTTAAAAAACCCTATTGCTCCCTACTTGCCAATTGGTTCATGGGCTTGTTCCAAATAAATGCAAGTGCAGCACAAGCTTTCTGCTGCAGGCAGCTTGCTTTTCATGATGCTGAAGCAGAATCAGATGTGTGTATTGTAGGCATACTAATGTTTTGTTGCTTTCCCAGTCTCAAACAGCTAGAGTAGCTGAACATTTCATTCTTTTCCTCATCTGAGAAACATGTACTCCTTATTATAAAAGGTTTAGGGATGGCATACTGTGTAATGGCTTAGATGACTGAAAACAAATTTAAATACAAGAAATGTACTGGCTTAGTTTTTGCATGTTGTAAATACTCTTAGAAACAGTATGGGGCCTTATTAAGTTTGAACCTCAGGTCTTTCAACTTCCTGAAGAAAAGAGAACAAATGGTAAATGCATGAGAAAATAAGTAACCTCTGTGATTTCCCACTTCAACTGAAGCCCAGATATTTTTGTCAGTTGTTAATTACAGTCATATTTCTCTAACACCTTTAAAAAAGAAACAGCAAGCAAAAGATTTCAAGGAGAGAGGCTTCATCAGTGTAGAAAAGTTCATATTTCTCCAAACATGTGGTAACCTGCTGGGTAGGGAAGATTTTGTGCTTACTATGAACCACATTCTCAGTGCTGCTCAGCTGAGAAGATTTGACTATTTTCCAAACTGTCATTGAAATGAATTGGACTAGTCAATTTAAAGATAACCCACCCTTGTGAACTGTTCATTTTGTTGTTGTTTTTCCACACACTTATGGAACTATGTTTTTCCACACTTATAGATTCTGCTCTGCATCGATATTTCCCCCTCTACAAGTGAAAAACCCAACTGCCTACAAATAGGGCAATTGAATACAGTGGTCACCATTAAAAAGGCATTGTTTGCCAACAGTTTCAACATAATGATAGTGTGATTACAACAGCTGTTTCCTATACTTGGAATAGGAAACAACTGAAGTATCTAAAGGCTTGTCTACGCAGCCCTGCAGTTCAGACTACAGGGGTTTGACCTGAAGCACACACTAGTGTGCTATGCCATAGCTACCACATATTGATTCTGCCCCTGTGGGTGAGAATTAAAAGGTACCTAGTTCATGTTAATGTAGTCCTAGGTACCTTTTACATTTTAGTTCATTCCCACAGGATCTATACAAAGGTAGACAATGTTATTCTCATGATGGGAATACCAAGGCACAAAGAGGTTAAGTGACTTACAAAAAATCACACACACTGTCACTGACAGAGATAAGAATAGAACCCAGGTCTCCTGCCTCCCTCACTCAAACAAAAATTACTAGACTACACAATGGGGCAACCCAGTGCCCAACCACTAGATAGCCCATCTGATTATGGGATTGTGATGAATCATGGAAGCTTAGTGTGTAATGGGTGTCATCAGACACCTATGCTAGTCTACTGTTATGTTAAACATAATGGAGGATGGGAAACTAGCAGGCCGAGGTCCAGCTAAAAGTTTTGCTTTTTCGCAATGTGTGTTTTCATTTTGGATCTGATTGACCAACATGACCAACAAGCACATTGCAAATTCATCGTAGCCTACAGGCTAGCATCACAAGTGCAGCCAAAAAAAAAAGTATTGATTGTGATGATTCTGTATCCCTAATAAGCTCAGCATTTTCTTAGCTATTTAGGTATGTGCCACTTAAAGCTCCAAAGACATTTAGACCTTCAATATCTTATGCACATAGGTCACATTTTATGGATGTATGCTCTATAGCTGTATATTCCACCGAAAGTTCACACAGATCTTTAAGTTTTTATGGGAAATGTGGTGATCCCTATCACTCCACAACGTGTGTCATTTAAGGGGTTAAGCAAGTGAGCATCATTGTCCTTTCATTCCTACAGAAGGAGAACTATCATTCTCTGCCTATTTGTGTACTTCTAGTGCATTTTTCACTATGGTATCTATCTAGACATGCACATTGTCCCTAAAAGCATTTTCTTTGCTCATGAGGAGGACCTTTGAGCAGTATAAGCATTAGAGATGGTCAAATGGTGAAAAATAGATTACTGAATCCATGCATTCATGAATAAACAAATTGCTGGTACCCGATTCACTGCTATTCATGGGATCATCCCATTTGCTATTTCTGAATGTAGGGATGATCATGAAATATTTGTGAATCCCAAAAGATGTTATCACTTCATAAAGAGTATATTAGTGTCTATTTTTTCATTATTTGCCATGTCCTATTAAAAAGTTTGTTATCCAACCAATGAGTGAGCAGAAACAAAACCATACACAAGTAATAATGAATAGCAAATTCATTGCTAAAATGAACAGTTCTTGAATAAATGGTAATTCAGACAATATTTATTTTTTCTACTTGGTGAACACTTAAAAGGATCATGTGAACTTCTGGGCTGGTTCATGAACAAAACAAAGCCAAATTTAAGTAAACTTTTGGTTTCCTGAATATTATTCAACTGGTTTTAACAGGTGCATTGTAGGACTGACAGTGTTTTCGATGATTAGAAAGGAACTCTAGGATTTATTTATCCAAACAAAGTTACTGCTGGGGAAAAGTGTCAAATTAACAATTTAATAATCCTGGAGCTAGAACTCTTTTTAACTCTAAAATCAAGTAGAGACCTCAACTCTTTAAAAATAAACAAAAACAAAATAAACATCTTTGCCCATTATGTACACTATATATTAACTTTACTTATGGGCTGGCTATTTATATAGTTTAAGGGCCAAATTTTGCTCTCAGTAGCATTAGTGTAAATTGGCAATAAATCTACTAAAGTTTGCATGACTGAGAGCAGAATTTCACCTGGAATATTTTATCTGTAACATGAGTTTGTTGTCTATATGACTGAATCACCTTAAGAAAATCCAAGCCTTCTCATTGCATTTGCCGATGTGGGATCAGTAATCCTTGGGTTTATTTAAAGCTAACATGTCTAACCTCTCAGATCTATCTATGATACTACTTGTTTATTGTTTTTAGGAGCATTTACCTGTGTGTGATAACAGATAAGATTTAAGTCTAATTTTTGTTTATCCAGAATTCCCACTCTCTCAAGTGCTAACTCTAAACTTTCTCCAATTCCATCTCATCTGTTGTAGAATCTACATACGCATGAAAGAAACAGGGAAAGGAAAACTTTACTGCATTCATTGACAGCTGCTGGAAAGTGCTTATTGGTAACAAGTATATTTGGTTGTCCTTCGCAGGGACCCAGCGGAGATATATATATATATATATATATCAGGTTTTGTACCATCACAAAAGAATGCCGTTCTGTTTATATGTATGATGTAGCAAAGCAAGAAGAAGATGCAACAATGTATGAAACAGGTTGGGGAATAAGGCAGAGAGATTTGCACCACTTTGAAGCTCACCTCTGCCTCAAGCAGTCCTACGAGCCACAGGATTTTCACTAGACACCAATCTGAAGGGGAGGGGATGCTGTAGCCTTCTGTACGCTGGCTGCTATGTGCCACTTTGGGGATTTGACTCTCTCCCTGATTCAGGACAGGAAAATGCATGGCACTTAGGATCACAGCCTGTGGGAGTGGCTGCTCTGGGAAGGCGATCTCACATTAGACAGATGCTTAGACATGGGGTGTGCAACAGAAGCCTCAAGAGGAAACTATGAAAGAAGTAGGAAGCACAACACCCTCTGAAAGTAAAGGCAGTCAGACAACAGCAAAGGAGAGCAGCGGGGCAGGGTTCCATAACAATAGTTAGACACATTTGTGAGAGACAGCATGAGTGGGTAAAAGAGAAGAGTGAAGAATTGGGCAAGTTGAACCATTTTAGCTGTGTATGTAACAACGGAGGAAGGTCTCAGAAAGATTCATTTAGACTTGTACAAGAGAGGGAGGGCACATCAGACAGCAGTAATGCCATCTTGACTCTCTCCTTGAGTCCAAGAGCACATCAGGTTCAGGCTGCTGAGAAAGGAAAGCATCAAGGGACAATGACAACCTTCATGCATGCAAGAATGTCAATGGAGAAATATCATTCATTGGATATCTCCTCGCAGCCAAGGGACTGAAATCATCTCTCAACAAGATCAAGACAGTCAGAGACACGCCAGCTCCAGTGGATGTGAAAAGGGTGCAGCACTTCATAGAATGGTACATTTTCTGTCCAAGTTTTGTCCGCACCTGGCTGCAGTAGCTAAACCTACATATCAGCTCACAAGAGGAGATGTTAAGTGGCACAGGGCAGGTTCCCAAGAGCAAGCATTTGACATGCTGAAACAAATGATAACAGAAGTGATTGCCCTGAAGTACTATGTTCCAGGATAGCCACTGACACTCCTGTGTGATGCATCAAAGAAAGGATTGGGTGTAGCAATTTTGCAGGAGCAGCCAGTCGCTTAGGCCAACAGAGCCCTGTCAGAGACTGAACAGGGATATGCCCAAATGGAAAAAGAGTTTCTGTCTGTGGTCTTGGGAGTGGAGTGAATCCATCAATACACCTATGGCCACCCAGTAATAGGGCAATCATACCATAGATGCTGTCATAAATATAAAGGGAAGGGTAAACAACTTTAAATCCCTCCTGGACAGAGGAAAAGCCCTTTCACCTGTAAAGGGTTAAGAAGCTAAGAAAACCTTGCTGGCACCTGACCAAAATGACCAATGAGGAGACAAGATACTTTCAAAGCTGGAGGGGGGGAGAAACAAAAGTTCTCTCTGTCTGTGTTGTTTTTTGCCAGGACCAGAGCAGGAATGCAGGTCAGAACTCCTGTAAAGGGCTAATGAGCAATCTAGTTAGATATGTGTTAGATTCTGTTTTGTTTAAATGGCTGATAAAATAAGTTGAGCTAAATGGAATGTATATTCCTGTTTTTGTGTCTTTTTGTAACTTAAGGTTTTGCCTAGAGGGATTCTCTATGTTTTGAATCTGATTACCTGTAAGGTATTTACCATCCTGATTTTACAGAGGTGATTCTTTTACTTTTTCTTCAATTAAAATTCTTCTTTTAAGAACCTGATTGCTTTTTCATTGTTCTTAAGATCCAAGGGTTTGGGTCTGTGTTAACCTATGCAAATTGGTGAGGATTTGTATCAAGCCTTCCCCAGGAAAGGGGATGTAGGGTTTGGGAGGATTTTTTGGGGGAGAAAGATGTTTCCAAGCCGGGCTCTTTCCCTGTTATATATTTGTTAGACGCTTGGTGGTGGCAGCAATAAAGTCCAAGGGCAAAAGGTAAAATAGTTTGTACCTTGGGGAAGTTTTAACCTCAGCTGGTAAAAATAAGCTTAGGGGGGTTTTCATGCAGGTCCCCACATCTGTACCCTAGAGTTCAGAGTGGGGAAGGAACCTTGACAGATGCCCCAGAAGTTAATCATGGCAAAGCAGCTCCTTAGTGCTTGTTGCAGGGTTGGTACACCCTGTCACCCTTTGGGGGCAGGGGAGAGTGCTTTACAGACCCACAGATGAGTCTGTAGGGCTGCCCCTGACCTTGAGGCTGCATGGCCTAGTGGCCTTAGTCAAAAGCTCGGCCCTTGCTATTGGGGCAGTGCAGCCTAGTGGCCAGAGTCAACAGTACTGGTGAGCTGGGCCATCACCTTGGGGTGGGTGGTGGCCAAGACAGGTTGACCCGGGCTCTCTCTCTCCACCAGGTCCCAGCCATGGGCTCTGTCAGTGGCGGGGTTGCCAGCCACCAGCTTGGCAGGGATCCTACCAAAACATGCTGAGTTAGACTCTGATTGTATAAGATTCCCAGCAATGTTCCCCTGGGTCACCTCCCACCTGATTCTCTGCAGTTTGCCGTCTCCTGGTCCCCATGGTCTCTTGATTCTCTGTAGCATCCTGAGCCTGTGGGGTCAGTGCTTGTCTCCGTCTGGCCGGTCTCCACGTTCTGGAGTGCAGGAGGTCCTCCCACAGGAGCCAGCAGCACACCTCCTTCCTTACCAGCAGTCTGCCCAGACTGAGCAGTTCTGCTTCCTTTTATACCCTGTCTCCAGCTGGAGCATGCCCAGCAATGCCGCAGGGGCATGGCTTCCTTGGCCCAAAGATAAGGATTAATCCCTGCTGCACCAGTATTGGGCTGGTACACCCCATCACAGTGCTCTAAAGAGATTGCAGTGTGTATTGATGCATCTCCAGCACTATCAGATGATTACTAGTGCTAGCTGACACCCTGAACAGAGCATATGTACCCATCATCAGTGAGCTGGAGGAAGGGGATCAGGGCATTGAATCCATTGACACGCTGCGCTATCTCCCAGTTTCAACAGTGAAAGTGATGGAAATCAGAGAGGCTATGAAAAAAACCCAAAACATTCAGTTACAGACATACAAGAGTGCAGTGCTAGCAGGGTGCCAGGAGACCAAAGCCCAGTATGGGGAATGGGGTGGAGAGAGGGGAGGAAGACCATATTTTCAAATTAAAGATGAGCTGACTATGCTGGATGGAATTGTATTTCGGGGACAAAGAGCTGTTGTCCCCTCTCATTACATAAGGATGTTATGCAAAAAATAAATGCCTTACACCTGGGCATTCACCTCTGTCCTAGTCTTGTGTGGTCCTGAGAGGAATGGATAAACAACTTCACTCCTTGCTAGAAGGGAGTGGGATACGTACCAGCAGAAAGAGACTCTTCCTGGATGATCTACCCAGCTAACCATGAGAAAAGATGGGAGCAGACTTATACCTTCAATGGAAAGCAGTACTTTATTATAGTAGACTGCTATTCACATTTTTGGGAGGTTGATGCCCTGATACAAAAAGCAGGTTAGTGATTGGAAAACCAAAGGCCCATTTTGTGAGTGATGGCTTTCTGGGCACTGTATTCACTAACAACAGACCGCCAAGGCATTTGAACACAAATGAGAGTTTGACCACCACATCTCCTCCCCAGCATACCCAGAGATAATGGTAAGGTAGAATCAGCTGTGAAAACATCTAAGATACTGTTATACAAGGCTGTTTCTGCTAGTTCAGACCTTTTGTTAACATTTTTGGAACACAGGAATACTCCCATCACAGAGAAGCCAAAGTAATCCAGTGCAGGCACTGCTGGGATGAAGGACTAAAACTCTGTTACCAATGAGGGGAGACTGGTTGCAATCAGGATGGAAATACTGCCAAGAGCAGATGGCCAACGAGCAAGGAAAGCAGACACTAGAGTATGACAGGTCATCCATGGACTTTCTGGCCCTGGAGGCAGACACTTCTGTGAGGATACATCCATCGGAGAGCCACTAGAAGGAGTGGCCTAAAGGAGTAGTGGGTGTGGGTGTGCAGTGGTACCCAGGTCATATGAGGTGACTACACAAGAGGGAAAAGTGATCTGAAGGAACAGGGGGCACTTATGAGCCAGCAGACATAACACCCAGAGAAAGCCTACAGCGATCCAGTGATCACCAAAGAACAGAGAGACAGAGAACCAGCGAGAGGCCATTCCCAGAGGGAGGGAGGAAACTCCACAGAGAGAGTGTTTGCTAGACTCGGAGAGAGAGAGCGATATCAGCTGAGTCTGTGGTAAAGATGAGACTCCAACTTGTCTGGGTTCTAGTAACGTCTGGCCCTAGAGACATGAGGTGGGGGGTCTGGGCATCACTTGTGTTTTTAATGTTTACATTAAAATGTTTGTAAAGTAGGGAAGATGTAGCAAGATCAGTGAACTTCAATCCAAGGGTCAATGTTCCCTGCAGGGACTGCTATCAAGGGCCTGAGGGACACCAGTGGAGCAGGGAATGTGGGGAGTTAGGCTGGAAGCAACTCAGCCAAGTGGATAGAGCATTCCACAGGATTTAATAAAGTGTCACTTGTTGAACTTAACCTGCACTCAGCTTCACTCTGTGTGAACAAAACAGGGGCTGAGCAGGTCCATCCTGCAATTGTTCCTCCCAGCAAATGGGACTTGTTATGGCATTGGACACAGGAACTGAAAACTGCCTCTGCTGGCAGCCATGCACCATGGAGAAAAAGGAGAAAAGAGCCTGATATAAAAGTATAGAAGTGAGGAGTTGTCAATAGCTGGCAGAGGGATGGGAGCAGGAGGCAAAGGACAGGGGAAGGAGCCCTGGGCATGGAGGAGAAAATGGAAGGGAAGACAGGAACGGGAGTGAGTCTGGGGCAGCTGGGTTTAGGGGACACTCACCTCCTGAACTTGGACTGGCCCACAAGTCTCAATATTCCTCTGTTGTCAACAACTAACTATGAAACCCACTGGCAAAGTAACTATCTTACACCCCTGTCATAAATATAAAGGGAAGGGTAACCACCTTTCTGTATACAGTGCTATAAAATCCCTCCTGGCCAGAGGCAAAATCCTCTTACCTGTAAAGGGTTAAGACACTCAAGTAACCTAGCTGGTACCTGTCCAATAAGGGGACTTTCAAATCTGCGGGGGGCGGGGGGCTTTGTCTGTCTGTGTGATGCCTCTGCTTGGGGACAGATCAAGAAAGCAAGCAATTCAACTCCTATAGAGTTAGTAAGTAATCTAGCTAGAAAATGTGTTAGATTTTGCTTTTGTTTTGACTTGTGAAATTCGCTGTGCTGGAGGGAATGTGTGTTCCTGTTTTTGTGTCTTTTTGTAACTTAAGGTTTTGCCTATATTTTGAATTGGACTGCCTGCAAGATTATCTTCAATTCTAATTTCACGGAGGTGCTTCTTTTAGCTTTTTTTCTTTCTAATAAAGCTCTGTTTCTTTTAAGAGCCTGACTGATTTCTCTATGATCCTAAGACCCAGGGGTTTGGGTCTGTGATCACTTTGTAACCAATTGGTTAGGAAATTATTCTCAAGCCTCCCCAGGAAAGGGGTGTAAGACTTGGGGGAATATTTTGGGGGAATAGGATCTCCAAGTGGTCCTTTCCCTGATTCTTTGTTAAATCACTTGGTGGTGGCAGCATACCCCCCAAGGGCAAAAAGTTTTTGCCTTGGGGAAGTTTTATCCTAAGCTGGTAGAAATAAGCTTAGCGGGACTTTTGTGCGGGTCCCCAAATCTGTACCCTAGAGTTCAGAGTGGGGAGGGAACCCTGACAACCCCTCTAGTGGCTGGTCCATGTAGCGGATAACAATCTACTATTGCTGCCCACTACTCCATCAGCTGAAGTGGCAGAGGTCTGCTATGGACCTGCTGATGCTTTATGTGCAGTTCAATATGGTTCCATGTGATGGAATTTCAATTTGATTTTTAAAAACATAGGAAATTATGTACAAAAAAACCTGTTAAAAGAACATTGTTTGCAAAGTCAAGCACCCAGAGTTATGAAATTAAAGAATTAAGGTTGCCCATGAAACTCAATTCAGCCCCTTTGCGTGTTTGTTTTTAACTACATGCTCACATACAAACCTTTTCCACAACAACTCTGGTGAGCTGATTTCCCAGAATGGGTGCCACTCAGGAAATGAAGCAGGGCTGTGTAGTTAACAAGGCTGCCTTGTTTGTTGTAAAAGCTGGAAGGTGAGTGCACTAATTACTATGGGATAGTCTCCTGTTAAAGCTGCTCCACTGTGTATATATAATTAAAGAGTGAGTGGTATCGGTAGACTGGACCCTGTGTCTACCATGTGGGTGCCCTAACCACCAGGTCATCCTTTATACCTTTCTGGCCCAGTGACTAGCTGTTTATTCACAATGGAACAACTGCAGCAAAAGAGAGCAGTGGAACACCTTCTCCCTGCTAGTATCCCGTAGCTCAGTGGTTAGAGCACTTTTCTGAGCGGTAGGAGATTCCCTGTTCAAATCTTTTCTCTACCTCAGGGGTGTGTGTGTGCACATGTGTGTGTGCATAAATACAAAGTGGGTCTCCTGCGTCCCAGGTAAGTGCTCTAGCCACAGGGCTCAAAGTTAAAAGGTGGGTGGCACCACCTCCTTCTCCTGTAGTGATTTTGTATAAAGCAAGGCAGGTGCCTAACTCATTTCTGCAAGAAACAACTTAGGCACCTAAGTTCCCTGTTTCCAGGAGAGGGGTTCCCATTTGTGGACCACTATTTCCACCTGAGTGGCAGGGGTTAGTGGATACTCGTCTTGTTAGCATGTCCCATTGGCTAGCACAGGGGGCACCTCTCCTAGCTTGCTGGCCTTTTGATTCTAAGGCAACCCATAAGAACCTAGGTGCATAACTCTGGCTTTATGGATCACATTGTTGTTCCTGGCACCTAAAAGTTAGACACCACAATGCTCAGCATTACAACGCCTAAGTCCCTTTGTGGATCCAGGCCTCTGTGCCTCCATTTCCCATCTGTAAAATGGGAGTCAAACCACCTCATCTCACAGATGTGTTGTGAAGGTAAATTCATTATTACTGGGGAAACACTTTTGTGAATGCACCATAGCCGCACCATTGAGGAAATTATTAATTGTTAATGTATTCAGTGCAGGGTTTGGGTGGTGTGCAGTAAGTAAAGCCTAGGACCACACATTGAATGATGAAGATCATCAGAAATATTGAAGAACTACCCATTCAGTGAGCACCATCCATCCTAGGCACTGAAGGAGGCAGAGACCCTATGGAAAAAGCAGTATGTGGTTATGTCATTAAAAACTGTATCCTAGTGCATATGCACAAGAGACAACCTTAATTCTGGGCAGTTCTTAAATTTGGAGTGCTTCATTTTAAAACGTTCATGTTTTTAATGTAGGTTTTTTGGGGGGATGCGTGTGTGGCTACATATATACATATGAATACACACACACACAAGGGGACTATATATATTAATAAGTGTGTCTTTTCATTCAGGGGCCATGTCTCCTATTAAAGTATGCTATTGAGTCAAGTAATCTATATTCAAAAAAGTAAAAATACATTATCCTGACCACAGTCAATTTCCAATTTACTAAAGCATGTTTTCATCTCAGGCAATATGAGCACCTAGATTCTACAATGGTTTGTGGTCCGTAAATACATATATAGGTTCATGTAACGATTATAGGATGCTCATAGTACGCACATGCTTTCCGAGGCTGAAATTGCTGTTACAGTGGTGGAACACATCTTTTAAAATGGTGGGCTGCTCTTTTTAATCCCATTCTCTACCAAATTCTATTCACCCTTCCCTAGAATCTTAGCTGTGTTGCCATTACATATTTTGAAATTAATAATTACAGATTGGAATAATAATAATAATAATAATAATAGTAATTAATAATAATTAGTTATAGCCACACACTGCATTTTTATTTTATTTGGAAGGCATAAACTGAAACTCTGAGGTAATGTTCAGGATTACACTAAACCTGTTTACAACAACATGAGTTCAAATTTTCCATAGCTTTTATTTGTTCTCTTCTGAGAGTGTATAAATTGCATCATGCCTTTAACTACATTTTCCCCCTTGTTTCTGCACCTCCTTTGTGCTTATAACTACTACATTACAATTTCCCCTTGGATGCTAACATCATTTATCGAAAGATCCCCATAATCTACAACAGATTTTGTTTGTTGATTTTTTTTTTTCTAAAACCAGCTTTATGGGTCTTATATGTGGCTTTTAATGCTTTTTGTACTCTTACCTCTGACATAGGGCCAGGTTTTTTTTCTTATTCACAAATATGACACATTCTTTCCAAAATCATTTAAGGAGTGACTCAAACCATGGAGTTGATGTGAATCTCATGAAAAATAAAACTGAAATCTGGGTTTGTTTGTGTCTTGGCACTACTAGTTTCAAGGTAGAAATAGGGTCCTTAACTCGATTCGGAGTTGTATTCTGGCCTCTTTATGCTGCTCAACCAGCATAAAAAAAACATAAAGCTGCTCCAAGTAGACTTGGGGCATATCCACAGCATAAGGGGTATCCATGCGTGGCAAAAATCTGGCTCTATTTTCTCATCAGCATGGGTGGAAATGAACAGAAGATGCTTATTGCTTCCCACTGTTATAGTTATGGATGGGGATCTGCTGTCCACCAGCCCATCCCAGTACTTCTCAGAAGTTCTAGGATTGACCAACACCTCTCCTAGACAATTGGTGCTGTGATGCCACCCCAGAGCTATGGTCTACCTTCCTCCACCCCCTTACAAACTGTAACCAGCTCTGATGGCTGGCCCCCCTTAAACGCATTGAAGCAACTAGAAACTTTTCACTCCCCTATAATCCCAATTCAGAAAATCACCTAAGCATCTGACTTTATTGTTGTCCTTAGCTCTTTGCAAAACAAAAAGTCTTCCTTTATGTCCTTATTCCACATATACTAAACATAGGCAAGTAAATGGGACATTTTTAAAATGTCTGTGGAGTCATCTAGTTGTACAGCAAAATCATTGTCATACAGCTGATCAATACACTGAGAAACTATGTCTTCTGACATGGAAATGATCCATCATTTGACAGTGTCATTTGACATCGGTATTTTTGTCAGTACCTTGGCCTTCTCCTCTCCAACACTTCCTTTGTTATTTCAATAACATATGGCATTATCAAAATCTCAGCAATCGTATGTGATTTTTGTTTTGTTTTAGCAATTTTCTGCACTGCTATGTAGGATGACCTTAAAAGCTTTTTATCTACCATAGTTGTGGATTTCATTACTGCTTTAGTACCAAGCAGTTCCTTGGCCTTTTGCTCAAAAAATGAATGGTGCTTATCCTTATAGATGTCATGTTTTGTAATTAAATGACTCTGTAATTTGGAGGGTTTCAAACATTCAATGGAGAGTACTTGTGCATAAATTACACATTGCAGTTGAGGTATATCTCCCCTTCCGGAACAAATAAAACTGAAATTCAAATAACTGTCTTCATCTTTCCTATATTTTGTGAGGTGAATAGCGGCTTTATGTTTCTTACTCACATCACCTCCTGGATGTTCTTCAGCAATTATGGTGGTTGAACTCGTTGAAAAAAGTTTGGTGTCATCGCCGTGTGGGTTTTGTTGTTTTGAAGCTGATGGTTGAATTAAAAATGTATCCAGATCTGATATTTGTTTACTCTTACAAAATTTTCCCCTGTGCTGTGTAACTTGTCCTGCTCCTGTTGAAATAGCTCCTTTACAACCAGCAAAGGGAGCTAGCTAATTTGCAAGGCTGGCGTCAGATTCACTGGGCTGAGGGCAGAAATCAAGAAGTGAGCCCTCGCATGTGAAGTCTCGGGGTGTAGAGCCAGAGCTGGGCCAGAAGGCGTTAAGGCTGACCTACAGACTGGGTGACCCCCACCGCGGGGGCTGACTTGGAAGTCTGAGCCCCACCTTCCGGGCAGGAAGCCGGGGCTTGAGCTTCAGCCCCACTGCGGGGTGGGGCTTCAGCCAGCAGGGCACAGGGCTTGAGCCCCTGGCTAACTTTAGAACTGCGGCTCCCTGCTTTAGCCCCACAGTGTCACTGGGTCTCATGGCTCCAGGATTCAATCCTGGTGCCCAGTTTTAACCCTGCAGGGGCACTAGAGCTCTGGGTTTCAGTCCCACAGCTCCTAGCTTCAGCCTGTGGCACTGCAGCTCCTGGCTTCAGCCCCACAGCAGCACTAGGGCTCAGTGCTTCAGTCTCATAGCCCCAGGGCTGCACCGGAGTTCGGGGCTTTAGTCTGGGTCTCCTGGCTGCAGCCCTGCAGCAACATTGGGGTTGGGGCTTCAATCTTTTGCTCCCAGCTTCAGCCCAGCGGCAGCACCAGGGCTCAGGGCTTCAGCCTGCGGCACCAAGGCTAGGAGCGTCAGCCCCACAGTGGCACCGGGACTCAAGGCTTCAGCCCGTTACTCCTGGCTTCCATCTAGTGGCGGCACCAGGGCTCTGGGTTTCAGCCCCCAGCTCCCCGCAGTTGCCCCACAGTGGACCCGGGTCCATGGCTTCAGCCCTGGCAGCTGCCCTTCTGTGGCCCCAGGGCTTGGGGCTTCAGCCCCTAAGTTCCCGGCAGCTATCGTACCATAGTACCGGGGTTCGGAGCTTTAGTACATCGCTCAGGGTTGCAACCCCACAGCTCCCGGCTGCAGCCCTACCATGGCACCAAGGCTCAGGGCTGAAGCCCGCTGCTCCTGGCAGCTGCCCCTTGGTGGCACTGGTGCTTGGGGCTTCAGTCCCTCAGCTTACAGCAGCTGCCCAGCAACAGCACCAGGTTTCATGGCTTCAGCCCCTCAGCTCCCAGGAGCTGCCCTGCTGCAGCACTGGGGCTCGGGGCTTTAGTACAGGGCTGAGGGTTAAAACCCTGCAGCTCCTGGCTGCTGCCCCATTGCAGCACCGCGACTTGGGGCTTCAGCCCCACAGCGGCTGCTGGAGGGGAACGTTGGGGCTCCAGGCTTCAGACACGGGGCCCTGCAGACCCCCTAAAAGGGCTTGCGGACACCTAGTGTGCTGCGAACCCCCGGTTGAGAACCACTGGGCTAGAGACAATTGTACTCAGAGACACATGGACCTTTGCAACTTGCTGATCCAAACCATGAGGTGGGTTTTGTGGGTGAAGGAGTTGGTGCAGTCATGCCAGTTAAGGGCACCCAAAAAAGTTGCATTTAGTTTTCCAAGGTTTCTGGGTGGACACTCACACCAGTTTAGGTTAGGGACCTTAGCTATACTGAATCTGGTCCTTATTGTTGTTGTTAACCATCTGGCAAAAGGGTTAAATCTAAATGCGTTTCACTGTACTGCATTTTAGGTTAAGTTTGGAATACATCTGTCATTGTAAGAAATGGCTGATTTGTTATAAATATTCTATTGTTATGATGTTTTATAGATTCCAAGGCCAGAAGGAACCATAATGAGCAGCTAGTCTGACCTCCTGTATAACACAGGATAGAGAACCGCACCAAAATAATTCTTAGAGCATGCCTTTTGGAAAAACATCCAAGCTTAAAAATGTCAGCAATGGAGAATCCACCATAACCCTTGCTAAATTGTTCCAACGGTTAATCATCCTTACCGTTAAACATATGCATCTTATTTCCAGTCTGAGTTGGTTTAGCTTAAGCATCCAGCCCATTGACACATATTATACCTTTCTCTGGTAGAGTGAAGAGTCCGTTATAAAACATTTGTTCCCCATGTAGGCGCCTATAGACTGTAATCAAGTCACCCCTTAATCTTCTCTTTCTTAAAATAAAGAGATTGAGCTCCTTGAGTCTTTCATTATAAGGCAGATTTTCTAATCCTTTAATCATTCTTGGGACTCTTCTCTGAATGAATTCACGCTAATTTATCAACATCCTTCTTGAATTGTGGACACCAGAACTGGACAAACTATTCCAGCAGTGGATGCATCAGTGCCAAATACAGAGGTAAAATAGCCTCAGTACTACTAGCTGAGATTCCCCTGTTTATGCATCCAAGGATTGCATTAGGCCTTTTGACCACAGCATCACAGTGGGAACTCATTTTCAGCTGATTATCCCCCATCACTGCTTCCCAAGTTAGAGACCCACATTCTTTGTCCTACATGTATATATTTACATTTAGCTGTATTAAAGTGCATATTGTTCACTTTTCCAAGCGACCCAGATTGCTCTGCATCAGTGATCTGTCCTCCTCTTCATTATTTACCACTCCACCATTTTTTGTGTCATCTGCAAACTTTATAAGTGATGGTTTTATTTTTTTCCAGGTCATTGATAAAAATGTAGGTCCAAGAACAGATCCTTGCTGGACCCCACTAAAAAGCACACCTGCTCAGTGATGATACCCCATTTACAACTACATTTTGAGACCTATCTGTTAGCCAGCTTTTAATCCATTTAATGTGTGCCATGTTGATTTTCTAGTTTTCTAACCAAAATGTAATTGGGTACCAAGGCAAATGCCATACAAAAGTCTAAGTATATTACACCAGTGCTATTACCTCTATCAACCAAATTTGTAGTCACATACAAAAAAGATACTGTTTGTTTGACAGGATCTATTTCCATCAACCTATGTTGACTGGCATTAATTATAGTATCCTCGTTTTATTCTTTATTATTTGAGTCCTGTATCAGACGCACCATTATTTTGCCTGGGATCAATGTCAGACTGACAGGCTGATAATTACCCAGGTCATCCCCTCTACCCTTTCAAAATATTGGCACGACATTAGCTTTCTTCTTCCAGTCTTCTGGAACTTCCCCTGTGTTCCAAGATGTACTGAAAATCCACATTAATGGTCCATCAAGCTCCTCCACCAGCCTTTTTAAAATTCTTGGATTCAAATTATCTGGACCTGCTGATATTTAAAAAGTCTAACTTTAGTAGCTACTGTTTAACATTCTCCTGAGATACTAGTGGATGGAAAGGGTAGGGTGTTCATCATCATATGACATAAGTACTAATCTTTTTCCTCCAATATGGAACAGAAATATTTATTGAACATGACTGCCTTCTCTCCATTATTATTGATAATTCTATCATTTGCATCTAGTAATGTACCAATAACATTGTTAAGATTCCTTCTCTTCCTAATATACTTTTAAAACTCTCCTTATTGTCCTCAGCTCTTTAATTGTATATATTGGTATTTGTGTAGGCAATACAATAATGGGGGAATCAGTGTTCATAGAGAGGGATTTATCGCCAAGTGGCACAAAGGAACTCAATTTTCCAGTAGTTAACGCTCTCTCTCTCTCTATGTATATATATTATAAATCTGAAGAATGATTACATTTTATTCTGAACGTTGTTAAATGCGAGTGTATGGATTTTTTTGTCAACAGTCTAGAAGTTATTAATGTTTGGAAGCCAGCTGAAAAGTGGAGGAAGTAAGGACTGATGTGTGTTCACATTGCATGTCCCAGGCCTGCCTCCACACGATAGCAAGGTATAGGATTCTTACAGGAGTTTCAGAGATATACATGCTTCACTTCACATGTCTGGGGAGGAGCAAAGTGCTATTTGTTTACAGTCTCTTGTTCTAATCACATAATTATATTCTTTGATGGCAGACATCTGACAAAGCCACTGAAAGTAAATACAGCAAACTTGTAACTCTGCCTCCAGCTATTATCTCATCACCACTCTTGTGCTTTCTCCTAGAAGATAAAGACAGCCATGTGTGTGCAAAGCTATCATTTTACCTTAGTGGATTGTGCCACCACAATTATCTCATTGAAATAAGAAAGTAAACTGGTTGTTGTGGAAACAGAGGGCATGCAAATGGCAGGTAATAGAGCAGACCTAATTAGTTTTAAGTACCTGTAATCCTAGGAGATTTTACCTTGTGATAAAAGCTAGGAAAAGTCCCTCAGGTATGAGTAATTGGTCCCCAGCCAGGTTGGCTGTGTATCAGGTGTAGCATGTCAGCTCTGCTGAATGCAGCCTATTGATTCAGAAATGCCTATATTTTCTGCCACAAATTGAATTTAAATTGCTTACATGAGGGAGACATCTGGCATGTTAAGGTTTACCTGTTTCATATTTCAAAATAATTTTCTCCAGCAACAAATCAGTTGGAAATAGTTCACTTAACATTTTGTTTCTTTTAGAAATAAACCAACCAGCACATTCATTTTAAAGATACAGACCTGTTAATTTAAAAGTGGGAAATGATGCAAACAAACACATATAATGTCAAATTGCACATGTCCCAGTTCAAGGCAACGGCACCTGTATTACCCCTGCACTGACCACCATGGACATCCCCTCTAGGCTCTCAGCTTCTCAGCCCTCACCTAGCCTGGGCAGAGATCTACATCTCTCTCTCTCTCTCTCTCTCTCTCTCTCTCTCTCTCGATGGGGGTTTTACAGGCTGCACTGTTCCCTGTCTGCACTGTGCAGCAACCTAGACTGCAACCTAGACTGATTAAAGAGGCCAGCATCTGCTCTTTGCTTAGAAGGCTATGAACAGCTGTAATTGCCAATAGTCACAAGTTACCACACAGCTCTTTCTAAGCAAGCACATTTACTCTTAAGGTGAAAGCATTACAGAGAAGACATATTAAAAACAATAGAATAATCTATACACATACTAATAAGCTTACCAGAGATCATCCCCAACTCCAGCCAGGGCTCTGGCAGAAGTTAGTTCTTCAAATCCCACAAAGCAGTTTTTTCTGTGGTTACAAATTCATAACAGCCTTCACTTAGACCTCACACCCCCATGAATAGTTCAGTCTTTTCTTTATGCAGCTTGGGCCTGTCATCTGGAGACTCTGGGAACAGGTAATCAGCAGGCACTGGTCCTCTCCTCGGGGTCACATTAAATGACTTAAAAAGCTGGCTAACTGATAGGTCTCAAATGCTGGGTTTTTTTGGCATAACTGGAGATAGGAAATTTCATTCACCTTCCCCTAGAGATTCCCCAGGCAAACCACTTTACTTGTTTATCCCAAAAGCACAGCCCTTTGAAGTTCATAACACTTCCCAAGGTTCATATCTCATCTCCCTCCTAGAGAGGTTACATAAATTCTGGCCCACAATAATATATGACCTTTGCATTTAATACAATGCACTCCAAAGATATTTAAATTTAATTCAATAAGGTTTTTCAAGGATATTACAGGAAATTACCATATCTGTCACAGCACATATACTACATTTCACATGGGAGAGGGGCAGGGAGGGATAGCTCAGTGGTTTGAGCATTGGCCTGTTAAACCCAGGCTTGTGAGTTCAATCCTTGAGTGTGCTATTTAGGGATGGGAGGCAAAAATTGGGGTTTGGTCCTGCTTTGAGCAAGGGCTTAGACTAGATGACCTCCAGAGATCCCTTCCAACCCTGATATTCTATGATTAAAATAATAGAATGATAATGTACAGATTAAATATATCTACAGTGCCTTTACTCCCACAGAGCATAACAACTTTCTTTTAACTTGATTAGTAAAACAACATATTAGCACTAACAATCTAGTTCATTTTCAAAAAATCCTGGGCTAAATAACTGCCTTTTATTTCATTTCCAGTGAATTTGTAGCTAAATTCATACACTGTTAGTAAAGGCATGCATATATTCTGCATTTGGATGTTAATAATTGTGATCTAATGTGTTCAGAGCACTAATTAGAGAAGCTAGGATGTAGGATGATAAAATTTCTGTTTATCTTTTGAATGAGGAACAGGTTCTTTCCATGAGTTTCACATTTCTACTGACCCCATCCACCAAGGTCCTGGATCAGACTAGGAGAGTGGCAGCACTACTTTCAACACTGCTCTTCTATCAGTTACTTGAAGTGCTAACTCCCAGCCTGTATGGTGAAACCTACTATCTCCATAAAAAGAAAAGGAGTACTTGTGGCACCTTAGAGACTAACCAATTTATTTGAGCATAAGCTTTCGTGAGCTACAGCTCACTTCATCGGATGCATACTGTGGAAAGTATAGAAGATCTTTTTATACACACAAAGCATGAAAAAATGGGTGTTTACCACTACAAAAGGTTTTCTCTCCTCCCACCCCACTCTCCTGTTGGTAATAGCTTATCTAAAATGATCACTCTCCTTACAATGTGTATGATAATCAAGTTGGGCCATTTCCAGCACAAATCCAGGGTTTAACAAGAAAGTCTGAGGGGGGGGAGGGGTAAGAAAAAACAAGGGGAAATAGGTTACCTTGCATAATGACTTAGCCACTCCCAGTCTCTATTCAAGCCTAAGTTAATTGTATCCAATTTGCAAATGAATTCCAATTCAACAGTCTCTCGCTGGAGTCTGGTTTTGAAGTTTTTTTGTTGTAATATCGCAACTTTCATGTCTGTAATCACGTGACCAGAGAGATTGAAGTGTTCTTCGACTGGTTTATGAATGTTATAATTCTTGACATCTGATTTGTGTCCATTTATTCTTTTACGTAGAGACTGTCCAGTTTGACCAATACCCATTTTTTCATGCTTTGTGTGTATAAAAAGATCTTCTATACTTTCCACAGCATGCATCCGATGAAGTGAGCTGTAGCTCACGAAAGCTTATGCTCAAATAAATTGGTTAGTCTCTAAGGTGCCACAAGTACTCCTTTTCTTTTTGCGAATACAGACTAACACGGCTGTTACTCTGAAACGTACTATCTCCATGTACTTACAGTCATGAATACTTTTAGTAGTGAGGAGTATGAAGCTACTAGACCAGTCAGCCATTCCAAGAGCTGACCTTTAGTTCTCTGAAAATCCAAAACGAGAACGCATATTCCATATTGAAGCATATGTAATCTTCTTTAATGTTAACAGGAAATATGTGTGTGTGTGTGTGTATTGTGTGAATAAAGACAAAAAGAGAAAAAACACTTGAACTGAGAATGAGAGGTTGAAAATATTCGTGTTTTAATGCTATTATGCATATAGTAACTTTGTTTTCAATGTTTCTAGTTGAATGTTCACAATAACCACTAGCTAATTTATACATCATCCTGCTCATATTTCATTTAAAGAACCTTCACTGCTATTTAGACAATATCTACTTGAAAAGAATGCAAGATACAGGCTACACAGCTGCTTTTTTCTCACTCATTTCACTCAGTTATTGGTTAACTTAGTGGAAAAATGTAAATTTTCCAGGGACTTCAGGTTGGAGGTATCTCAGCCAAGGTGGATGTGTGCTTGACTTGAAGCCTAATTTAACTCCCGTGTAGTATTGATCATCTTGGACCACCAGGGACCCTTACAATCTTCCTTTGCCAAAGGTAGACAATGGTATGAAAGTAGTGTAATAAATGCCCCTGTCCGGTCCCATGTCGATATACAGCTGCTGCTTTTTTTTTTTTTCCATTTGGAGTGGATCAGTATTTCACGTTTATTGTAGTGTGATGAAACACCTTTCAAAATGGCCAGAGGGACACTCAGCAGTAAGTGTTTAGGTAGTACAAATTGGAGTGAAGAGGAGGACAGTTAGCAGGGAATATTTCTGAGGCCAAAGTAGACTGAACAGGAGCTGAATCAGCTAAAAGCAGAGTTAAGAGCTACAGTACCTGCTGCAAAGTAAATATAGATTACATTCCTGAAGACAAATTGATCTACTGGAGCACCAAAAGAGGCATGACAAAAGAATTAAGTATTTCACACTGACATATACACAAAGAAACTTTAAACACAGCAATCAGAGAGGTTTCACCTTGTTAGTGCATGCATAGTCCTCATATGAATATTATTCAATGCCTGGGAAAGATAAAAGGCCCAATGTCAACCCCTGCTGAAGATTCAGAAGCTGTATTTATAAATGTAAGGTCTCTTCTGACTAGTGTTGCTGTCATCAGTACCTGGTTTACAATGGCGCCAGTGGTGCTGTGTCCCTGTGCCCCCACTCTGCTCCACGGTCCCATCCCTGCTCAGCCTCTTCCCCCCGAGGCCCTGCCCACTGCTTGCTCCTCTCAGCCCCATCCCTCCCACCACTTGCTTGCTCCTCTTCTCCCTCTTCCTGCCTATGTGAGCAGTGGGGCTTTGCAGGGAAGAGGCTGAGCAGGGGTGGGGCCTCAGGGCAAATCATGGGCAGCATAGGGGGTGGGCAATGGTCCAGGCACCGGGGCCCACAAAAAATTAACCCGGCCTGGCTGTTGTATTATTATTTGACCCACCCAACAGCTAATTACTTTTCATTTACACTAATGCAGAGTGTGATGCACTGGCAACCCAAGTACCAACTCTGGCCAAGGCTGTAAGCATTAGCTAAGAACTGACAGACTCATACCTGGAAACCAAGCCAGCTCACCAGTATGTTAGTTTTGTTCAAACTAGGTATTGGTTTTATATTATACTTAGTGTTTAGATTCTATGAAATGTTTTTAAGTCGCTGTATGCATTAATCTCACTTGTAATGTCTTTATTCCATGGTACAAGGTAAAATATTGGTTTGTTTTATAGTTCTAAAAATGCCTGCTCTGAACTCAGCTGGGAACAGTGGCCCCTCCTGCCCATCCAGGAGGACTATCAAAAATTAAGTGGGCCATTAAGTAGGATAAAAATGTTATTAAATGCCCAATCCACCTATGAAGAAGTGCATGCAGCAGTCTTCAGCCCATCCGTTTGAATGCTGGAAGAGGAAAATAAAAATAGCTAACATGAAGATTTTTCATCTCTTTGCAGTTTGGACTCTTGCAAGAACTGGAGATAAGAAAAAAAAAGCAGAGATCCCCAGGGCTGACCTGGGTTAAGTCCCAAAAAGACATTCAACGCTGACAGATTACTACATCTCTGTCACCTTTTAGAATCATAGACTGAACTAATTTCTGCCTATACATTGCTTAAACCTGTAAATAAATAAGATTTATTTATTTATTATTTATTTATTGTTCCTAGTGAATTTATTTATTATTCCTAGTGAATACACCTTTAGTTAGTTTATTACAAGATTGGCTACCAGTGTTGTTTTTGGTGGGAAAGCTAAGGTACAAATTAATCTAGGGTAATGACTGGTCTCTTGGGACTAGAAGCAACCTGAATATGTTGTGATTTTTCTTTGGTGTAAGTAACTATTTATCTCTAAATCTAGCTTGCCTGGATGGTAGGATAGATTGGAGAGCCCCAGGGGACTGTCTGTGACTGCATGGTAAGACTGTTACAGTGGTCTAGGAATTCACATTTGTTACTGTGTTGGTAAAATCTAATTATAGAACATACCACCAGTTTGGGGTATCCGCCCTGCTTTTGACAGTCTGGTCTGAGTTTGGCAGTCTTGTTCTTGAGCCATTCCAGACAGCATGACCATGCAAGTACACCATGCAAGTTGCCCCAGTGTAGGTGAAAGGAAAATAAGGCCCCACAAGTCCACCCAAAGTGACACCTTTTCAGGCATAGCACTTCAAGAGATGATCATGACAAGTGACTCGTGATGGAATGGTGTTGATGCTACTGATGGCAATGAAGTAGCAGCCAATGACAGACTACGGAATGGTCTTGGAATCTGAGTTTATAAATTGAACAGCAAATTAAAGACAGAGGACACAGTTTGTTTACTGCCAGCGGGCTGTAGGATAGGACTGGGCTGTCACAATTAGTAGGAAGATCAAGAACTTGAGAGTGGAGGAAGACAGAGTCTGTCTAGCTGGGGAGGGGGCTGGAAGGGAAGAATACATCTCTGAAAGAGAGAAATGGACTTGGAGAAAGCAGTTTTTCCAGAATGGCTGTGGAGTTTTCTTAAGAACATTAGGAGAAATCCTGACTTCGTGGAAGTAAAAGGAAGTTTTATCACTGACTTCAATAGAGCTTCACCCCTGAAGCTTTAAATCCCAGTTAGCCTTAATCCTTTCTTAGTTGAAGATGAAAGTCAGCAGGTGAAAGAAAGTTACCTGTATAGGTTTTGTGGTTGGCAGCATGTGTCATATAACTCATCTAATTCTAATACAATTGCAGCCTTATGAATTTTATCCTCACTTCACTGATCTATCTTCTGCTTCTGGGAATTAGGCACCTAGGACTGGATCCACAAAGAAATTTAGCTGATCCTCAGCATCACCATAACTCACTTTTAAGAGCCTACAAAGTCACTGGGATTACAAAGCCTGAGTTTGGTGCCTAGGCTTCCTATATAAGGAATAGGGAGAGAGGTGCCTTAGAATGGGATTCCTTTTAGATAGTGCCTTACCTGAGAGAGCCAATGGGAGATGCCAAGCTCAGGGGTGTGTTTTAAGCCCTCCCCTCCCTCAGAGATAAATGCTTAAGTCTAGAGTGCAGGGAGGTGCCTCCCTTTGCTTGGGATTCTCAGGGGCAAACCCTCTCTTTGTGTTGGGTGGTGGTAACAACAACCCTCCCTCATAACCAGTGTTTAGGGTACTCACCAGAGATATAAGAGACACCTGGTTCAATTGCTCCCTCTCCCGAGAGAGAGTAGGGATTTTAATTGGGATCTGCCATCTTTCAGATAAGTGCCCTAGCTACTGGGCTATGGGACATTCTGATGTGGGGCTCCATCACTCTTGCCTTTTGAAGCTTTGCACTGTGGAAAAATAATGAAAGACTCAATGGGAATATGGGTGTGTATGAGAGACAGTGCTAGTGACAATGATGCTGTAGCCTTTTTGGTTAGAGCACACACCTAGGCCGTGGGAAAACCCAGGATCCAGTCCCCTGGCTCCACTGACTTTCTTAAATTATTTATTCCCAATGGAGCACTAGGCATGCTTACCAGATGGGGCCCACTGGTGAGTTAGGTGAGTGAACACCTATCTTCCCCTGGTCTGTGAATTGTTCTGGGGCTAAAGTGTCCAGACTCCTGACATTAGGCTGCAGTACGCACGCTTAGAAGTAGAAAGATAAGTGCTGAGGGAAATTCAACTGGAAAAATTTAGGCACCAATAGATTTTAGGCATCTTCAGGGTTTGGGGGCAGCTGAGTGGAAGCTTTATGAATCCCAATGCGGCCTGATTCTGGGATTTAGGTGCCTCATGTGGCAAGAATCTAAATCCTTTCTTGAATCTAGCCCAAAGACACTTGTGAAAATCTCAGTAAGTGCCTGTCTACATCCTGAGGTGCCTAAAATGCTTCATTGTTTGGAATCCCCTCTGACATTCAGGTAGTAATACAGTATTTTTTTACTGTTTCATTTCTAATAAATGTGCCACTGCAAAACAGTAATAGCTAATGATTTAGGATCAGCTCTTGCCAGTAGCTCTGTTTGAGCAGACCCTCATGCTCAAGTAGGGACCCTATTGAAGTCAATTACTTCCGTGGGCGAAGCAGGAGTCCAGCCACATAGAGAATATTGCAGGGTCAGGATCATGAATGATTAAATTATAGTGTAAACAACAAGCAATGTTTTTTTCCCCCCATTCGTGTAGTTATAACATGTAATTGAATTATTCCCCTGCAATTAGGAGATGTGAGGAAATACTTGCAACAACATTTGAAAAACTCCCCCATGAGAGGTTTTCATATTTGTTGCTTCAAATTCACAAAAAAATTGTACAGTTTCATGAAAAGCCTGAAAAATGGCAAAACTATGCCTTTCCTGAATAAATGACTGTTTCTGTTCCCTGTGATGTTTCTGATCACCTTTCAGTTGTACATATGAGGTCTCACGTCTCAAACTGGCATAGAACAAAAAAGTTCCCTTGAAGCACTGAACACAGATTTTTGACAACAGCAGTGAAACAATTTTGGGTGCAGAAATGTACTAACCGCAGAAGGACATCTTCAGTAATCCAGGTCCGTCAATTGCCTTTTCCACACCATAATTATCTGAGGGGTGAAAAAGTATTAAGGAAAGGGGGGAAAATAGAATTCTAATAAGATTAAATAAACACACGTTACAAGGCAGAGTGGCTACTAGATTGGGCAACCCTTCCTTGGGCTGGTGAACCCTTAACTCACACAAATAGTCCTATTGCTTCATGTTAATGCTTGCAGAAAAAAAGCCATAAAAATAAGACAAGAAATGTGGAGCACGTCAGATGAGGCAGTTTTTTGTTTGCTTTCTTTTTAAAATTGTATTTTATTTAGATTTACCACCTAGTTTCCTTCCTTTCACTCCACCTCGAATAATTAAGAGATGGAAAAGACACTTGATTTTCCTGTGTTATGGGCAAGTTACTCTGTGGTAACAATACTCTAAAAGCCACCATTGAAGTCAATGGGTCTGCTTTTGTTATTAAGTGCTTACTAGCATGGATAAGGATTGCACAATCTAGCCCAGAAGTATCACAGGTACCTCTGTTACTGAAGTCCCATGAGATTACAATTGTAGCAAGCACCATGCCTGACAGAAAATGCTGTAGGCTCAGACTTGGATTATAAACTCCTCAGGGCAGCATGACGACACCCAGCAGCTCATCAGCACTTAACAAACAATAAGTCATAAATGCTACACTAGCCGTTTTTGTGAGTATTAGGCTCTATTTTTTATACTGAGAAATGAATGTGGTGTTGTTATTATATAAATGGCACATCAGATAGTCTCACCATGTCATTTTCTTAAAGCAACATAATACTGCTAGATGCCATGTGCACTTGTGTACTTTTTACATTGTTATCAGGGAAAAATATGTCTTGCCATTTCCCATGGGGATCCCTGGGACAGCGTCTGAGTGTGAAAGGGCACCCTGGGGCTGCCTAGGACAGTTTTCTTTCAATATTTTTTTTCTATTGTGACCACTATTCTCTGCTGCTTCACTGATTTCCCAGCTGTTCTTTGCTGCAGTGTCTGAAGTCAAAGCAGCAAATCTAAGGCTGAGCGGCTCAGAAATCAGCAGAGGGCATAACCAGCAGATCATGGCAAGCATGAGAAAACCACGACTCTTTTCTCTGACTACAAAGACTGTGGGTTTGATGCGTACTGCCTCGTGTAGTCAGAATTTGTAGAATTTTGTCCCCGTGCTGCACAGGTATAAATAACTATGCAAGGTCCAAGCAACGGTGAATAAGGCCTCGTGTGTCACATGACAAACCTGTGTGATTTTGCAAGCATAAGAAATACAACAGAGGTGGCAAGGCTACAATGCAGAGACTTTTGTTTTGTTTTAGGTCACTTAGAACACCTGTGCAAAGGTGTTCACTTTAATGGGCAGTCCAAGAGTAACTCAGGAATGAGTTAGCCCAAAGGTGGCTAATCTTGTCGATGCTTCCATGGCCATGAAGTTCCCTGATGGTCGTTCTGCTGCACAAAGGGGTGGCAGGATTTAGGGGCCTTCCAAAGGTGCATCTCTTCCTGTGCGGTGCAGGGTTTCTTGCATGGCTGCACAGACGGGGTGGGAAGACTGTTTAATATTATCTTGTTGAAAGTTTAAATGATACTTAGGTTGTGTCCTTTATTCACAAACAAAAAAGGTTTCTTATTAACAAAAAAAAAAAAAGGAAAAGGAAAAACATCTACTATTTTTTCAAAAATATCCCTGATTTAGATGTATCATGTGTAGAGAATTGTGAACAATAAGATTAGTCACACGAGTGGTATAATACTCACCTTTGCAACCTCCTGCTGATACTGGGACTTGCTGTCTGCCATGCTGGTCTCTTGCCACAAATTACAGCTGTCTGAAGGCTGCTTTTACTTATGCAAGCTGCTAATGGCTCCAAGTTGCCAAAAGCACATTAGGCAATCAGAGTAGCCTGGGACACCCTGACCATATCTGACCATATCCCATATGTGAGCTGGCATGGCAGTCTTTATGCCACTGGAGGAACCCTTTTAGAAATATCAATAGGGCATTTCTCCAGGGCCATGGATATGAGGTCAGGGCCAAATGTAACCAGCAGTTCAGTGTAAAGTAGCCAGAGCACACCAGAAGGACCTTATCACCAGAAGGTTCAACTGTATGTTTTTCCCCCTGCATGCTTTTCACACCCAGAAGTGTGCATTTGATTTTGCTCATGAGAAAATGCTCCTGTGTCAATTAGTGCATAAAAAAGAACGATTTCATGAATCATCAGACCCTAATTTCCACAATTTGATACACTTCAAGTTGTGGGTCTGCTTCTGGCATCACTTATGTCAGTCTTGTATAATTCCATTAAACTCAGTGGAGTTACTTCAGATTTACTCCATTTTTAGGTGAACAGAATCAAGCCCATGGTATTTCTCAGACAAATGACAGAAATTAGTTTCTAACCACATGTTCATGTATTTAATCCCATCAAACACTGTGAACATGTTAGGGTGTAGAACTACTAGTATATGATTTCATGTGTGTTTACTTAAATCCTTACTGTAATTTTCTGAACACTAATTTATAGATGTACTTCAAGCTTAGTTCTGTAGCACTGATGTAATAATGCTTTATGTATTTGGGGAAATCTATGCAAATGTATATAGTTAATGAGAAAGTGTCAGTTAGTGGAGTAAACACTCCAGCAAGTTTCTTTTATTCACCAGGGTGGCACATATTACTCGTTTATCTGCTATATTTAAGATAGATTTTACACAGTATTTTGCAAAGACAATCTACTTTTCATCCAAAAAGCTCCAAGTGCTTTACAAACATTAGGTCTCACAACAGCTCAATGTGCCAGGCATGTATTATTACATCCAATTTAGAAATGAATATACTGAGAGACAGAGAAATTAGCAATTCACACCACAAGGTCACACAGTAAATCAGGGGCAGAGTCTCAGATCTCCTGCTCTAACTAGTAGACCATTCATGCCTGAATACGGTAACCAGAAGACATTTTTTTATAAGACAATGGAAACTGGAAATAACAGCTTCTTGGGAAGTTCAAGAATGTAGTTGCATCATTTCCCAGTATGTACCAAAGAATGATCATGGTTTCTGTCTCCATTTTTATTGCTACAGGCAGTGCATAAGGAAACTAGTTTCTATATTTAATGCATTGAAACTCACTGGTCTCCAAGGTAGCAAGGTATCTATATCCACTGCTAGAATACATTTTAGGTTCAATCACTTTGAAAGCCTAGACAATAGAGGAGCACTTGAACTATGGATAACGAAGTTATTTCCTTTAACATCAACAAGCAGCTCAGTTAGTAACTAAAGCAAATATTGATTTTGTTAGCCTGTTTGTAGACACTGCAGGGGCCTTTTTAACTGAACACAGAAATTTGCAGAACATTCTGTTTATACATTATTTTACAGTCCAGGCAACTGACAGGAGGAGCTTTGTCAATTATCATTTTTTTAACATCAGTCAAATCGCTTTGGAGATGGACCTGAACCCAACTCTGATCTTCCCCCTGTAACCCCTCCAACCACTGAATCTGGGGTGAGTTGGAGGCTGAACTCACATCCAAAGCAAATTTCACATTTGTCTCCTGTATCTGTAAGGGCCTGCACCAAACCCCATAATACATGCAAGCAATGCCCGCTCTGAACTACTGGGATTCTAAATGTGGATTTACTTCCAGAGTTTTCAGCTGATGTCCAACTCTAAAAGTCTGGTTCTGTAATTGGATCTACATGAGTGTTCCTATTTGCCCATTCTGAGGCCGGTTTATTTCAATGGGTGCAAATATTAGCCTATGTTTATTCAGTTGCAAAATCAAATCCTAAATTTATTTTTAGCATTATAAATCAGTAGTTAAATATTGCCGTAATTCCAACATCACCAGCATTAATAATACCTTCCTTTTTTTCTTATTTGAAATCTCCTTATTTTAATGCAGTTTGTTATTTTTTGTATATTATATTTGTATACTAATTAATTCCCTAGGCCCTATCACATTCCCTCCTGCCACTCCATGCCATATAGGTCTTATTATTGGTAATGGGAGTTATTCATGTACATAAAAGTGAAAACAGACCCCTTAGTGTAAACTTTTTGACAGAAGTATTTGTAACAACTTCTCAAAGAAACATGTCTCATTTATTTTCCTCTTTTTCCTCCTAGTTTGATGTCAGTCATCAATCGAACAGGAGACAACTCATTTCATTTCTGTGACACACAATGATGGACTTGTGTTACAACCCTGACTTATTTTGAGAACTTCAATTTCTCAAGCTGAAAGCTTGAATGTCCCATGCTTGGAAAGGCTATTGATCTGATGTAGATGGACAGCTCAAGAGGAACTGATACATTCCTTACAGCACTTTTTTTCCTGACCACTATATAATGTAGACTTTCTGGGTATTTGTTGACATTGAAAAACTTTGATTCTGTGATTTTGCAGATTTTTTTTGCTGTTTTACTCCATATTTCACTGTACATAACACACATGGCCCTCCTGTTGCCTTTTACCATTTGCTTTCTTTAAAATAACTATTAATGCAGGAGTTAGTTATTATCTACTACCTGGAATGGAAAAGCTGGTTCACTGTGATAAAATACTATCATTCATAAGGCTGCAGGAATCTGTGTAGTCTCTTCACAATACCATTGGTACAAATGTGAATTATTCACAGATTTGAACCCATTTCAATCCCTTTTAAACAATATAAAGTTGGCACAGATTTGGTTTGGAAACACACTATCTGCAAAGAATAGAGAGCAGTCAGGAAACAGTGAAGATCTGTGCTCACCTTCATGTTTACCCATTACATTGTGTCATATCACATTATGTTAGTTCTTCATACTGTACTGATGAAGTCACATGTTGCAGTAGAACATAATTAACAAGAAGGCTATTTTTTAATCAGCTCATTTTACAGCATACCCGCTTCCCGTGCTGGGAGGAAAGTTATGCACATTTTTTATGGCTTTTGCCCCTCCTCTGGCCAAACTTCACCCAAGCCCCAGAGTGGACCACAGACACATAGGAATCTGTTGGAGGAAAATGGTCACAGAGGTGGCATAGTCCTGCTCTCATTGAGGTAGTGAAAGGTCAGTGAGGGCAGGGTCTTCGTTATGTACAGAACTGGAGAATACAATGCCATCCACACTTTCTATATCTGTGCAACTTCCTTGGAGTTATTATTGGCTATGAGCCCTTCTTCTCTAACACCATGACTCATTAGGCTTAAGGAAACATACAGGAAGCTTTGAAACAAAGGGGGCCAGTGACTCAACTAGTATAATCTGGCATAGCTGGAATTATTGGGGCCTAAAGCCTAAAAGTTATTTAGACCCATAACTTCCATTGATTTCAATGGGAGTTAGGCACCTAAATACTCTGGAGGGTATGGGCCTGGAGATACTATACATTTATACCAGTTGAGAATCAGGCCCAGGGTTTCATTATCAGACATGCCACTTAAAAATAGTGATAAAGAAGGCCTCCGCCTACAGGACCAAATTAGAGCAAATTAAAATGCTTCTCATCTCACAGTCAAAAATATCTGCCACAATGATTCTCACTTAAATACCAGTCCAACTCTATTTTGTCACAGCGGGCTGGTGTATCTACTTTTCCCTCTAAAAGCTAAATACCATTGAAACAAAAGCTGCCACTTCCTTTTTAATTACTTGAAAGCAAAAAAAGGTGGAAAAAAAAAGAAAGGGGAAAAAAACCCAACATCAGAAAAACAAAAAGGACATTAGAGCATTTTATGAGAACCCGGATGGTGTAAGGGAGGTTGGATGTGGCCCAAGACCTTTGCTTTGTATTCAGCTCAGATTTAGACTTTAAACTTGGATTTGATGCATAGGGTCACAATTCATTATGGTTGCCTTCAACCATAATAAACACATTAGAGGAATAAAGGAGAAGGGGATAAGGGATGGGGGAGATGATGGTTTTGGACAAGACATCTGGGATTCAGTGCAGGGCTGAGGCTTTTAGTGATAGAGACTCTGGAAATGGTGTTTCATTTGCCTATGCCATATCTGCCAAAGAAAACCTGGAGGGTTGACTCCCGCCCCAAAGTTAAATGTAATTTCCTACTTCCCAGTTAATAACATGCCTGATCCTGCATTCCATTTGAGCCAAATTCCCACTGGTCAGTGGAAGTACTGCCTAAGAAAGGCTTGAAGGATCTTGCAATATAATACATGTTTTCAGTCACAATTATCTATTGAGAAATACAAAAGTCAGATTCTCTGTTGACTTAACTCTCTTGGCTTCAGTTGTCCACAGCAGCATTTTCAGGTGGAGAGGATCCAATTCCCCATGTAACATCTGATTACTCAGGCTTTATTAAGGAGATGAAGGGTTGAGAAAATTTACAACATTTAAGATCTTTCTTTATCCTTCCATATATTTGCTGTGAGTGCTATTTCAGAGAGAACTTTCTAGCAGGATATGGAACCTATGGAAGATGGATTAAACCAGGGGTTCTCACACGTTTTCATTGTGTGAACCATGTTTTAATAGAAAAAATTTCTCTCATATATGTAGCCCTATCTCTCCCATCACAATGACACAGACCACCCCCCACATCAAAAATCTCATAATATCCCTATAGAAAGTTCTGCAATTACTTACATAGAAAAGTAATAATAGGGAAGTACTTAGTGTATTTGTAGATTCTTTTAACACAAACCAGCAGCCAGTCACAAGGAAGAGATCTAGCACCATGTGAGAAGCCAGGTCTCCTCAGACAACTAGCTAGTGCTCTGTAGATAGTTTGAGAACTTCTTGATTAAAGATACTCCTTGATGTAAGTGTGAGCAGGCTATGCAAATTATAACTACATATTTACATTTTAGAGCGTCAAGGTGGGTGAGGTAATATCTTGTATTGGACCAACTTCTGTTTGTGAAAAAGACAAAGAGCCAGTGTTTAATTTGTGCCGGGCTTACCAGGGCTGAGCCTCGGCAGCTCCAGGCTTGGCAGTTCAGAGCCCCTGCACCTCTGGGCTTGCCGTGACACTTATGAAAATAGAACAATTGCTTGAGTCCAGGCACCTAATTGCTTGAGCCCCGGCACCTCTTTCATTTCAAATTAAGCACTGCAAAGAGCTCATCAGTTTCAGCAACAGAATTTGGTCCAATAAAAAACATTACCTCACTCTTCTTGCCTCTCTAATATCCTGGGACGAACACGGCCACAGCTACAGTGCAAACAACTATGTATATACTATTACTGCTATTAATACAATTGTGATTAATAATTATAACTATATAGTTATTGCTGAGATATATTAAGTTTTATTTTCCAAGTTGGAGCTCATTATATTACTTTCTGGTCATGTTTCTCATCTTTCTAGGTTCTGTAGTGTTATTTCTCTGTCCTCACTTTCATTCATACTTTGTTCACTAACAGCATGGCATCATGTGACAATGCCATTACTGTGCTGTTTACTCCTCTTCCAAATCATTAAGACATTAAATAAGATCAACTTAAAACAAATACCTGAGGTAACCTTAATACTTCCTCTGAGTTTGATACATTGTCTCTTATCATCAGTCTTGTATCCATATTCAACCCCATAGTATTCCTATCCAGAACAATTGATGTACATTGAAAGTAAAGATTGAGAGACATGGCATTAAAAGTTTTAATAAAATCTAAACATATTCCAGCTACTGCATTCTCATCACCCCTTAATTTTGTAAATCTGTCAAAAAACACACGTAAGGATTGTCTGGCAAGAGCTCTTTAAAAACCAATGCTTCTTATTGCCCATGTCTCCATCATATTCTTAGGGGCCTATTTCTTCACAGGAGGCAGAGGCAGTACTGGAGTCCTAACAAAAGACTTTCTGGAACACACAATATCAACAACAAGAATTCCTTGCAACATCAACAAGAATACCTTGTAATAATAACATACGTTTTTTTTTACACACCTGAAAGATGCCATTCAAAGTACCAGAACTCTTTTCTGGCTTGCAAAAAAAAAAGTGTCGGAATGGCATTCTTTAGTGTTCGGGCATGACTTGTTTGCCGGGCAGAGGAAAGCTGATAAACCAGCATTCTAGCTGCTGGAACGGTGAACCATAGGATTGATTGGGGCCATTGCCTCTAATGATCAAGTAGAACTTATTTAAAGGTAGCTATGGGTCTAATAATACAAGAACTTGATGATATCCAATTGATAGGGTCAATAAATAAGTGGCATTATCTTTTGACCATGCAAAGTGATATATTTTTCTTTGCCTTACTTTAAAATAATTATCTAAGTCATGCAATTGCAGTAAAGCATAGAGGCTAGGGATGTATACTGTGTCTCCTTCTCTGTTGTACCTTGCTTATCAGTGGCTTTCTGTGTGAGTTTCTAACTACAGTGCTGTGTATTAGGTGTAGCACAGAAAGAATATGAACTTATTCTGTCAATGCCAGAAAAAACCCTGACATAGCTGCAGGACAAAGCAATTTAACAAAAACAGCAACTTAAGACCAGGTTCCAGCTGTTGGAATTTTATGTCCTTAAGATACTTCTGGAATAACAAAATGTCATGCATGCGTGTGCCAGCACACAAGATCAGCACATGAGATCAGACATGCAGATGTTGCCTTCACATCCACCCATTGGCATCTTATTATCAGTTCAGTTAGCATCCCCACCCATTTATGGCTAATCAGGAAGTCAGTATTAATAATGTGTGAGAATGAGCTGTCTAGCTATCATTTAGCTGAAAAATGAACCTTCCACAGGAAAGAAAATACAAAGTGAATACGAAACCTATAGAATATCACTGCCTGTCACACAAGCAGGTTGGAACAATCTATGATGCAATACCTAGTCATCTGAAAGGTGGTAAATCTTAAGGGAGTGAAAGGGCGGGCATGGTATGACTTCAGTCAGACAGAAATTTTCTTTCAATGGCTGAGGCTCAGGAAGGGAAAGACTTCTTCCCCCAGGAATATCCCAGGCCTGACACACTTGAATTTTGTCAGCCCCCACCCTAGCATGATGGAATACAACGTAGAGTGTACAGTTCACACTTTGAAAGAATGCTATGGAAAACATATACTGATAGGAAGTCATAGGAAATGGTTGATCTCTATGTCTCTCCCTGGCTGACCCGAGGAACAGACCTTTTAATTAGAAAATGATGGCCATTAATTACAGTAGCAGGGGTGAGACTCCTTGGTATCTTAGGTTCTCAATTTTAGAAACCACTATTATTTGAAATAATTTTCATGGGTTAAGCATGACAATCTGATCAAGGCACAAGCGGTCAAATTTTCAAAAGTGACTGCTAACTCTGGGTGCCCCTTACGTGTAGCCAGGCCTGGGAAGAATGTTTGAACTAAAGTACACATTGTGTTATTGTGACTCAAACCAAGCCCTAGGAAGGGGATGAGCTTTAATTCTTCACAGTGTGTATGTGTGGGTGGACTTGGTTTTCCGGCATTTTGGGAAAGGCGCCTTCTCACGCCAACCCCTGTAAGTGTGTAGTAGCATCTTCCAATGAGGATCTTAAAACATTTTGCAAACATAAATGGCTTCGACCTCACAAACACAACACTCCTATGATGTAGGTAATATTATTCCACTTCCACCAACTGGAGTGTGGAAGCGCAGAGAAGGTAAGTGATTTGCTCACTGTCATACAGAAAGCACGTTTAAGAGCCAGGAGTTAAACCCAGGTCTTCCATCCTACAGAGTAACCACAAAACCAGCCTGCTCCTTATGCCAGCATTTAGATGCAGATCTTTGGTTCAGACACGTCTATTGCTGGAGCTGGTTTCAAGGGCACACATGTGACTTTTTTTCAACACACCAGTAAGCTGCACATCCGAGTACATTTCCCTTTGGTCACCTAGAGCCATCCTGGCACACACACTCTCCCACACCCTTGCATTTCCACAGTGAGCTCCCACACCCTTGCATTTCCACAGTGAGGCAGGGCAGGAATTTGCCTCTTATGTTTTTCCTCCTTTGCTGCAATTATAATTCCTTGCTTATGCTCCCAATCTTTAATTGGACTGGAAAATTACAGTCACAGCAGAGGGAAAAAAGCTGAGTTATTTTCTCTGACTCAGATGCCTGTTTTAAGTTTGCAACACCACACTCTAGAGATGTTCTTTTGCACTAAACAAGAAGCAGCATATCTCAATTTAAAAACAAAGAACACAATTCTGCCCTCACCAACTGCTATGCATCCCCATTACATCAATGGGGAGGCCTAGGGTTTCCATTGAGAAAGAAATTTGGCCCAGGTAATTTTACATAAGAGGTGGAAAGAACAGGTAAAGCACTTATTCACAGAGTGTGGCCTTATTTCTATGTCTACCTGCTTCAGCTGTCATACTGTGCCACATAATTTATATGTCAATTTCTCTGCAGAAGGAACACTGACAGATTTTCTGTTGAACATGGCCATTAACATTATACTCTCATTCTCAGGAAAAATATCACAATGGAGGAAACAGCTTAAGTTCCCATTACATTAAACATAAATGCAAGCAAACACAGTGGCTTCTTACCAAGCTCTCTAGTTAAATTAAGCAAACAGTAGAGGGTTAAAGGCCATTTTTCTTGCACCTGCTTTCTCACTGACAGGACTAACATTAAGACATGTCTAATGATGAAACTCACTCTTGTCTGGAATTCAAAGTCCATTCACCTGAAGGTAATGAAATAGGCCAATTTAGCTTAAACAAAAGGGATGGGGGAGAATCAACTCACACATGCCAGTAAGGAAGCAACTCAGTGCAGTTCTACTTCAAAGGGTTTGAAGTGCATCACTGATGCAGAGCTGAATTCAGAAAAATGTAGACCGGGACAGCTGTAATGGTGATTAACGCTTTTCAAGATCAGCTCTGAGATTCAAATTCTCTGAAATTCCAGCTCAGGTAATAAAACCTGAAAGTTTAAAAAATACAAAACAAACAAACAAAACAACCCACCATTCCAACTTCAGATATCTCCTCTCTGTTGCTAATAAGACATAACTAAAAATGTATGCTCAGATGGGTCAAATTCTGCAATGTGCTGAGTGCCTCCTACAAAGTTAAGAGATTCAACATCTTCCACAGTATCATAGGGAGAGTTGAGGTGGCTCAGCACCTCAGAAGGTGCTTGGCAGTTTGCAGAATTGGGTCCATAACTCAGACACCTACCTATCTTGATATGGTCAAGCTAGATTCATAGTGGAGGCTGGACATATTGAAAGCCAAATTCATCCATCATCTGAGGACCTCAGATGGCAGAAAATGGCTCACGAACATCAATAGATTTGTATAGGTATAGAAATCTGGTAACTCATAACTCATTGTACCATTATAGTACATATGTTACCCATGTGCCAGTTTTCTATTGAGAAAATCAGTTATTTACTCTCCCATTTTGCCCATCAGAAACCCATCCAAAATCCGCCAAGCAAGCTGGCATCAAGGCAAGTGTTACAGATCAAGACTGAAATATGGCTCCAATTCAGCAGAACACTTAAGCATGTGGTTAAATTAAAGAAGAATATGTTTAAGTACTTTTCTCAATAGGAATGGTTTGAGCAATTGGGGCCTGTATTGGTATTGCTGTATTCATGCACAGCACTCAAGTACATGAGAGATTATAGATCCTCTCACACACACATTTCTAAGGGACAAATAATGCCACAGGCAGACCTGGAATGTCTTTCTTACCTTGCATCTTCCACAATTTACTCAGCCTCTAATAGCAAAGCACCCACAAAGTACCCCCCTAAAGCTTTCACCTCACCAATTAAGCCAATGTTGTTTTCCCTCCTTTTCATCATCACAAAATTAATCTACAGTCAAAAGAAAATGTAGTTCAATAAAGGGACATTCCATGAAATTATCAAATACTGACTACAGACTGAAAAAATAAGGAGATATGCATTTATTTTTCAGTCTGAGGCCATTAATAATCACCTCTGTTTTAGTATTTGTATACTGTACTTAAAATAGACAAAGTCCATCCCAAATTGCCAACATGGTGTTCCATTAATCTCTGACTAAGTCCCTTAAAGCAGGAAGTAACAACTCTGTAATGATAAGGCTAGTAGCAGCAACCAGAATGCTTGAAGGTCTGTTCTTGTAAAGAAAAATTTTCAATTAGTTAAAGAAGCCAGAAGCATCAGCTTTCAAAAAAAGAACTTCCGTATGAATCTTTGATCTCTCCTACTGTATCATGTTTTTCATGAAAGACAGCTAGAGCAGACAGTTTAAATGGCATCTACAAAACAGTTCAATTTGCAAATCAGTAGGATTACATTTTCCTTTATAATCTTCATTCCAATGAAGTGGGATGAATTAGATGTTAAATTCAGGTCTTGTCTACTAGAGTTGTGCCAGATTAGAAGTGGTCAGTACCTGAGAATAATGAGGAAAATACATGGCCCAGGCTAATTTTACAGCAGAAAAAAAGCAATCAGAGATGTGTGAAAATGAAATTCCCCTTATTTGCTATTTCTACCAAAGTATCTGAAAACAAAAGTCATTTGTTCCCACTAGCTTAGCTGTCCCCCTAGCAACCCAGAACATATGGCTTTGATGCTGTGTGATGCCTATAATAATATTTTAAGAAGAGCACTGATCCCAGTTTTTGAATCTAATGGAACTACACTTTGTGTAGGACGCAAAAAGAGTTGGTAGGATACTTTAGGCTGTCCTGATCTTGGGTTTGACTGAGGGCTGGTTCAGCTCCCAGCATTACTTAGAGCATCCTGGAGGCAGCACTAAATTACAGGCAATTGCAAAAGCCCCTAAAGGGCCCTTAAAACAGTGGGGCATCGTCAGAGACTAGCTCACTCTAGTCACAGCCCCTTCTCCCACTACGCTCCAAAAGGAGAAGGGGTAGTGGGGGGGAGGGGAGGGTAAGAGCCAGAATGGCTACACAAGTCCTATGCCACTAGAAGATTCACTTACACAAGGGGGATACTCATTTGGCCACTTAGTGGAAGAGAGAGAGAGAGAGAAAACAAGTGACACAACAGTATGGTGTCCCCAGAAGCTGGCACCCACGGTGGCTGCCCTGCTCGCCTGAGCCTAGAATTAGCTCTGCTTGGACCAAATTTAAGTAAAGCAGACTTAACATGGACAAGGATATAAGCCAATGTTTTTAGTTTTACAGTTATTATATAAACTTTCAATCATTTTTCTGGATTCCACAGATTCAGACACTTGCCATGTCCTTCCAAACATCTTTGCCTTCCACTTCTCAATAAAGAACGCACAAAGAGGTGCTGAGCATCTGATAAATGCCAGCACCTCTATTTAACATTAATGGGAGCTGGAAGCACTTACCAGACACTCAGCACCTCCCAAAATCAGACCCAGAATTCTTTCATGTCAAATAGGTACAGATGTAAAGTATTGCTACATTGGCGATAAAAAAAATATTTCTGAGCATAACTGCACATTTTCTAATAAAAAAACCAAAACCCTGCATCGTGAAAGCATTTTTGACAAGGTTCCACTTTAGAGGTTAATGGCAACATCTGAGATGTGGGAGTCCTGGAATAAATGGAAAATTGGCTTCAAATATTAAAGACAGAGAGCAAGAAACCAAGAAAAGCATAGTCATAGACGGATGATACTACATTGGCAGGAAAGGTAAATAGCGTGGAAACATATTGCCAGATGCAGAAAGACTTAGATCATTAAAAGGGAAAGAGATGAAGAAAACACTCAACGCAAATAAATTAGAGCAATATCACCATTATAGTCTGTCAGCGTTTCCGTTAGAAATCCCTGTTTTCAAGGGTGTATTCCATGGCAGAAAAAAGTCTCTACAGGATAGAACTTGGCATGCAGGATTTTAGGCCAACAGTAAACCTTTGCCTTTAGCCTTGTTTAAGTTTCAGGGAATAAAAATAAAACTATGTGAAAATTTAATTTGAATTAAAAAGTAACTATAATCAGGGTTTGTTTGAAACAATACAGTTATATACACAATGGGCCAGATCCTCCACTGGTATAAACTGGCATGGCCCGATTGAAGTCAATGTATTTATACCTGCTTAGGCTCTAGCTCAATATGATTTTGATCTTCAGGGATTTTTCTCCTTCCTACAAAAACAAAACAAAAGCAAAGGGTGACCTAATGTAGTTTAAAAACTGGATAGTGTACATTTTGCAGCAACATTGTTCACAACTGTACAACACTCAGGATGAATCTTAAATGTGAAATTACATGATGGGACAGGATGGATTCTTCAACAGTATTACGGTCTGTTGTGAAAGTAATTCACCTTTTAAATAAATCTATGACTATGGCAGTTCAAACCAACTGATTACATAATATGCCTTTACCAGAAACTGGCTAAATACAGAGTTATCTAATAGACCAGAACAGCTGCAAACACTACACACTTTTCCAAAACAAACAAACAAGAAACAAAACAAAAGAAAACCCCCAAACAAACAATAACAAAAACCCATTGCTTAATCATGTTCATTATTTATGTGAAAAAAATATTATTTGCAGCTATTCTGGTCTTTCTGGTAAATAGTAAACATTTGGATAACTTTCTGTGATGCATTATACTTTTTATATGACAAAACCAGGGTATAAGCACAAATGTCTATATTTTAGAAAACTGTTAAGGATTTGTCTTACACTGGCCCCCAAATAATCAGATTGAGATCATGTATTCCATTCTTAACTCCCACTGCTATTGGGCTGTTCTTGTTTTTTCCCCCCATCCATTCTTAATTAAAAAAAATCCTACAATATTATACAAATAGAAAAATACTACAGTATTCAACTCACTGCAGTAGTTTCACTGTAAGCTATAGCATTTTGGATCAATACTATAGAGTACCATTGGTGAGTTGCTGTTTTTCAGTAAGGATGTGTAGAATTTCAAGGCTTTTGTCAGTTTAAAAAAGATGATATAAAGTCTAAAAAACATTTTTATTTGTTTAATGCACAGCAACATAGTAAAGTGTCTTTGGAAAGGAGGAGCTCAGACAACTGTGTATGTGTCAATAAGAATGAGAAAGAAAGCAAGGAATAGGTCATGCCCTCTGATACATGGTGCGCATCACTGCATCCTTTGGAAAATCAGCTACTCCACCTGTCCCAGGGATGCAATGGACACAGAAGAAATAAGATAAATTGCTTTTCATAAAAGAGATTAGACCAGAGTAGTGAAATCTTATTTTAACCAATACATTAAAAAATCCACATACTGTACCATAACATAAAAAGACATCTTTACTTTTATCCACTGACACATCCTCTTTCTCTCTCTCAGAGGTGCTCTTTTCAGCTTGATTTTTCTGGGTCTCTTAGGCATTTGTAAACTGTCTATCACCTCCAGCATAACTAAAGGACTTCTAGAAAAGGGGCACTTATGTACCTTTGCCAGTAGCTTGAGTGGTTTGAATCGGGGGAAGGAGGGTTCCTTACCTTGTCTACATAACCTATCTTAATTTCTTAACTATTAGCTGGGAAAGATTTTGAGAGTCACAGTCAAAACCTGGACATGTCTGCAGGCCACAATGAAATGAATGTAAAGGTTTGATTTCTTTCTAAAAACCTGTGAGAAAATGAGTATCAGGCTTTTATGCATTTGAAAAATCTCAAATACTACAACTGGACTCTGAGTGATGAGAAACATGTAGCACTCCTAATGGAATTGGGCTCTGGGAGAACAGTTCTTAGTCCTGGCATATGGATAGTAACAGCAGGTCTCAGTGGTACACGTGAAGAAGTGGAAGTACTCAATGTGTTATGCATTTTCATAAGAATATTTTTTTCTGCACTTAGCATGTGTCCTACAGAGGGAATTACACAACAGAACAGCTCCAAAGGCATCTTCATCCTAGTCAACTGGGTAATTAATGCACCTTTTAAAAAAGTATCTTTACCTATTTAAAAATAAAGGCTGTGAACTCGCAATCAGGTAGTTAAAATGTATTTAAAAATTCCTGAATATAGGTTTATGCAATAGAATGAAGAACTTGGAGGGCATGATTTTGTGTATAGTAATAACAATTCTCTTCAAAATGGAAATGGAATGTATTGAGAGTTGAGGTGAAGACAGACAGAAGTAGCAAGACATAACTAAAAACCAAACTAAAACAAGTCACAAATACATGATCTGTAATTGTTGTACCCCTCTTCTTCCCCTCCAGCTTTTCATCTCACCCAGAAGCATTGCTTTGTTGTAGTTTGCTGTCTGAGTTAGGTATTAAGCTTTTGGGGGCAAGTATCTGTCCTGTAATGTCTTTGTAAACCACCATACACATCAATAGAACTGGTTAAATAATAATAGCCTTTTACATATGCAAATACTTGATTTATACAAGGAAACGCAGACATGCCGTAATGCATCCTTCCCCGCTCCTTTTTGTTTTGGGTTGCAACCTGTGGGTGAAATCTTGGTCCCACTGTGATCAATGGCAAAACATCCAATTGACTTCATTGTGGCCAGGATTTCACCTTGGGACCTCTATATTTATATATTTGGTCAACCTGGTGCAATAGTACTGTAGATAATGAAGAGGTTAAGGAGTGCTCAACATTTTTAGTGTTCTATCAATAATACTTTTAACAGAATTAAATATTTACTTTTTCTAAATGTGGAAATATATGCAAAACATTCACAGTTTATACATACTTTTTCTTATTGCTTTATACTTTCAATATTTTAGCTTCTCTTATACTTTAGGGCATAGGCCATATCTCTGCAATATTCCTCCCACTCTTTCTCTCTAATACTTCCTTCACCCTAGATGGATACCAAGAGTGAATTTAATGAAATCATGCCTCCAACGCCCTGAAATTACTTGGAAGTGTCACCAGGAAAAAAGAATGTGAGTATTATGGAGATGCTAATAGCAACTCCTTCGTTAAGGTTGCATTGAAATTTGCAGCTAAAGTTGGGTGTAAATCCTCTAATTTCTATTCAATGCTGGATAATGTAGTCTTCATATTTAACACAGATGCAAATCTTACATGAATTTTCTGTGCAAATTTCATAATTTTTAAATGAAGATTCAGACTGTGGAAAAAGTTTTTAAATCACTCATTTGTGAAATATACTGTTGGTCTAGGGTGACCAGATGTCTCAATTTTATAGGGACAGTCTGATTTTTGAGTCTTTTTCTTATATAGGCTCCTATTACTCCCCACCCCCATCCTGATTTTTCACACTTGCTGTCTGGTCACCCTGTGTTGGTCTTACATTTCACTGTGTTCCCTGGCTTTAACCTGAATTACAGTTCTTCAGAACTCTTTAAATTTTACTCTTTAACTCATCTGCACTATATCTTGGATATGGGTTAAATATATTAAAAAAAAATATATCCCTTTAATCCATCATAGCTGAAAAGAGGTTTGCCAAATGAAGCCAACGGACATCAGAGGATTCATTAAGTATTTCAGTTTTCTGATGCGCAAACTGGAAAGGATCATTTGGGGACATTGCCAAGGATAAGGCTTTAAACATTTCTTTCTTCATATACTAGAGATCTTTGAAGTTACACAGATAGCACATGTAATACTGGAGTTTTACAGTGCTGAAGAAGCTGTCCATCCATATAGAACATCATTCAGAGGCAGGCAAATACACATAAAACATACACTTTTTTTAAAAAAAATCTTTAATTCAAGCAGCATTAGTTAAATATTAAACAAATGGTACATAGCAGTAATAATAAATCAATACAAATTATTTCCACATTCTTTGAACAATAACAATTGGAAAGTGACAGTACAGATTCATCTACTTAGCTTCCTTAAAATTCCGAGCTTCTGAAATCAGAATCTCCATATTAGCAATGAATACAGCAACATTCTGATTTAAATTATTGACAGCCTGAACTAAATTAGTTAGCGTCTCATCTAGTTTCAACAGCCTGCTATTCATTGGGTCGTTCAGATGTTGGATGGATTCCATCAACATCTTCTGCACACACTCTTTTTTATCCATTTTGCTGCTCTCTGGTTCCTTTCTGACATTTCCATCCCTTTCTAGTAAAATGTTCTATGTATTATGACCCCCAAATTCCACGTTTGTTCCTCTCCTTATCTTTACTTTCTATTCTTTCTTTACTTTCTTTTCCAATCTCCTCCTCTCTTTCATATTAACCTTCCTTGTTAGCTTCTCTGACTTTTGACTCAGTCTAATAGTGGAAGTTCTGCTTCCAGAGTCTAAATGAATTTATTCTACGAACTAATTCAAATCCATACCTAACCAAGATTCAAGTTCCATTTGTCCTAGACTCTCCTCAGCATGGCAGGAGGGAGGCATCTGCTAGGGATAAAAAGGCAGAGAGAATGGCTGCCCTAACAAGCCATGGGGTACATATGCAAGGACTTCAAAATGTTTTTTTCATATGCAAATCTGTTTAATCTGAAATAGTATTTAAAATTATTACCCCTTTCTATTTCAGAGCTATTGATCTCCATGTTCCCACATATACTCATAAATTATTGTATTTCAGCTACCATTTATGCTATAATACTTTTTTTCTTTGGATAGACTCACAACAGGTGCAGAACTCAGTGTAAGGTGAAGTGGTGAAGGAACACAACATACTGTGCATAAATCAGCTATAGAATATTAGATGCTGGTTCTTTGTCTTTGTATTTACATATTCATTTTCCACAAGATCACAGAGAAAAATTCTGGTCTTAGAGATGGTGTAGCAAGCCCCAAGAACATCACCTGACTATAGAGGGACCTCTGCTGTCATGCAGCAGCTCCTACATCACCACCCTTTCCTATTGTTGGCCTACAGGTGCCGGGTAGAGGAAAGGGAGCATAGCTACGGCCTCTATAAACCTGCTGATCCCCAGCTGACATATCAGTCCCTTTGGGTCACTGGCAGCCAGTGTAATACAGCAGCCATCAGTTTTAGTAGCACACAGCCAGCTCAGGATCAGGGCGGACATGCAAATTACCTTTACACCCCTCTCCTGAACTATACTATGCACTCCTTGGCCATAGACCAGGAACTAGATCTATATCTAAAGTGAATATATGAAGAATTATAAAATGAAATCCTGCTCAAAAACTGCCTGAAATTAGAGCTGGACAAGTATCAAGACACAATAGACATATACTTAGATATTTGCTGGTATCCTGGCCTGTTGTATGGAGGTGTTACTCCCAGCTGTAATGATTCTGGAAAAGGATTAATGATTCTGGCCAAATGACTTATTCATCTTTTAAATGTTAGAAATATTCTGATATTTACATTTCACAATTTGTTATGATAAAACGGTATTTGCTAAATCTTCAGCACCATCCCCAGACATGCAATGTAATACTTTAAATGAAGTAAGTCTGAATTAAACAAGTGTGGTAGAACTGCAAGTGGGATTTATAGTAACCAATAACCATCTAAGAATGTATTTCACACATTGCTTCTTTATATTGCAAAATGAATAGAGTTTTATGTCTAAAGAAACAAATCTGCACATTAAAAAATCAATGTTTCTCATGATACACACTTGGTATTATTTCTGGGAATGCTACAGCTGGCATGCATAGTCTAGTTAAAATATTATAATTTACTTGACTGAATGCATAGACGATTTGGAGTCAAAACTACCACTTACTGCATGGGAGGAAAAACAATGACTTCCGTGCTACTGGAAACATCAAAAGGTACTTTTTGCACTACTCCCCCTCAAAGCCTCCTGGGAAAAGCCCTGACTCATAATCTTTCCACTGGTTACTAGAGTGCTTCTTAGGTTTTGGGGGAAAAAAATATCATATTCTGCTACAGTAGCTCTGCTGAAAAAAATCCTCAGCAAGCAGAATGGATTGAAAAATTCAAGCATGACTAAAAAGTACATTCCCCACTAGTCAGTGAATTTTGCTCCCTATTTGTCACTGCCACCTTGGAGAGCGGTGAGCATTAATAATGCATGGGTGCTAGGAATGTATTAGCAACTAACCTTGCGAAGAAAATCAGCTGGGGACCCAGAAGAGCTGTTTTTTTCTTTTCTTTCTTTCTTTCTTCTTCTTTTTTTTTTTTTTAAAGTCAGAGCTCTAAAGTACCCTCTTATTTATTGAAGAGATTTTGGGAGACGTGTCAAGTATGGCGGCAACTATGTATCATTGTAAACTAAGGCTGAAAGTCCCTGAAATGGGGTCGTAATTGAGTTCATTGATCAAATTCAGGAAGATATCCACCCCACCCACTAAGCCATCTCATATCCTGCCTTCATCTAACATAGCAAATACCTAAGGGGATAAAGGACACTTATGTACTTAGGTAAATTGGCAGTTGTAGCAGAAATGTCTTTAGTAAGCATGTGTTTTAAGGAAAAGCTTAGCACTGGTATCATTTACAGATACATCCAGTTTGTGTAAGTTAATTATAAAAGGGCCTTTCTTAGGAAGTAGTAGATTCCAGAATATATTTATGCTATTTTAGCTCAGTTAGGGTCAGCATTATGGATGGAAAACCAGTTTTGTATTTTTACTCACATTTAGAACTAAACCTGACGAGAATTCTTTAAAATTCAGAAGACTTCGGTCAACCTTTATTAAGAAATGTGACAACCTTTGGGTCCTGATCTGATTTTGAACCACTTTGGTCCTTCAAAGGCCCAGTACCCAAAGATCCAATACCCAATAAACATATTATACACTTCTATAGCTTGAAGCAATTTGTTCTCTATGCTGCTATCCTGCTGTTAGACTTGGCAGTAATCCTACAGCTACAATTTCATGTGTTGCCACCTCCTTTCAAATCATATTGTTTATATTTCAAAGTTTGTTTTCTGATATAACAACCTTTACAAATTCACTTTATTTTGTGGAATATATATTATTTTTAGTAATATTAGCCAACAGATATTGTGTGTGAATCTCCACACTGTCAATTACTTTAACAATGAATTTATTCATCTTGTCAACATTTGTAATGTGGAGCCTCAGAGAGAAGAATATTCTCTAACTAGGCATAAAGAAAAAGAGGATGGGTTTTCCCCCTCTTGCACTTTGGATAAATGGGCAAAAGTCATTGGCATCTATTCATGAGTTAAGGAAAAAGTGCTCCAAATTAGTGTATGTATTTTTCACTTATGCCATTTTCTACTTCCACATTTTCACAGTTATTTTTCACATATGTGTGCTCTTTAAATGACATCAGATGGATGAAAGTACATTTTACACTTAAAAGTATGTCATTGGACTCTATAAAAAGGGTTTGCCTTCTTGTCTTGTTTTTTTACTTCACAGCATGATGAACAGTTACAAGAAATCCCCCCTCATATACCATTCCCAATACAGTCTGTGGACTCCATCTTATGTTTCTGCAATCACTTTTGTGAACTTCCCCACTTCATGAAAGAAGAGCCTGCCCTGTCAAACTTCTTTGTCTCCAACACAGATTGTGCCTCTGACCACTTCTCTGATAATGATCAGCAACTAAAGACCATGGAGACCAGTACCACCTCACTTCACTTGCCATGTGTCCTCCAGACCATCTGCTACACAGGCCCTGCTTTAGGAATACAATAGGAGACTTTCTCTAACAGAAGGCAGCGGATCCCTATACTTCCCATTTCTCTTACAGAAAGATTTTCTGTCTTGGTACTCTGTTTCTTGTGCCCCTCCAGTGGCCATCTGGTCATTTTTAACTTTCCAGTTATCCCCATAAAGTACATCATTGCTAAGATTCAGGAAGTCTCACCCAATATTGCTGTATGAATCTCCAGACAAAGACACATATGTGCACATGCATTTTCTTTATATACTGTCTTTATGACAATGTTAGTCAGTTATGTTTAAGACATTCTAATCTTTTTAATGGCATTTGCTTCAAAATCAGTGAAGACTGGAAGATACATCCTATTTAAAGGCGGCTCCTTGGAGTAGGAACTTTAAATCCTGATGTCAATTAGACCCCAATTCAGTAGCTATTTAAGCTTGTGCCTAAAATTTAAGCATTTCCATTCCCATTTAAGAATTTAGTCCCATGGCAGTCACATTTAAACACTCTTGTGTTTAAAGTTAGCCATATTTTTAAAGACCAAGGTAAATTTTAATAAATGAAAAATATGTCTTTTCCCCTCAAAAAATTAGAATGACCTGTTCTTAATATTGGAGCTGATCTGTTTTTGTAACTCTTTGGTTAGCCAGTGTGCAATTAAGTTAATATTGTGTCCAACATTCAAAGTCCCGTATACACAATGAGGTATAAAAGCTATTTTGTAAAGCTTTGAGTAAGCTATGATTCTCAAACCCAAATTCTTAATTAAATGCTGCAGCCTGTGGATAAGCTAGAAATCTTATTATGACACAATCTTCCTGTTTTTCACCTGATTCCCCAATACATATTAAATCGTTCTATCCATTCTTCTAATCTTTATTCGAGGTTGAAGACAAAATAAAGTTAAGAGACACCTTGTCATAAATATAAAGGGAAGGGTAAACCCCTTTAAAATCCCTCCTGGCCAGAGGAAAAATCCTCTCACCTGTAAAGGGTTAAGAAGCTAAAGGTAACCTCGCTGGCACCTGACCAAAATGACCAATGAGGAGACAAGATACTTTCAAAAGCTGGGAGGAGGGAGAAAAACAAAGGGTCTGTGTCTGTCTGTATGCTGCTTTTGCCGGGGATAGAACAGGAATGGAGTCTTAGAACTTTTAGTAAGTAATCTAGCTAGGTATGTGTTAGATTATGATTTCTTTAAATGGCTGAGAAAGGAACTGTGCTGAATAGAATGACTATTCCTGTCTGTGTGTCTTTTTTGTAACTTAAGGTTTTGCCTAGAGGGATTCTCTATGTTTTGAATCTAATTACCCTGTAAGGTATCTACCATCCTGATTTTACAGAGGGGATTTCTTTACTTCTATTAAAAGTCTTCTTGTAAGAAAACTGAATGCTTTTTCATTGTTCTCAGATCCAAGGGTTTGGGTCTGTGGTCACCTATGCAAATTGATGAGGATTTTTACCAAACCTTTCCCAGGAAGTGGGGTGCAAGGGTTGGGAGGATTTTGGGGGGAAAGACGTGTCCAAACTACGTTTCCCCATAAACCCAGTTAGAGTTTGGTGGTGGCAGTGGAGATCCAGGGACAAAGGATACAATTAATTTGTACCTTGGGGAAGTTTTAACCTAAGCTGGTGAAAGTCAGCTTAGGAGGTTTTCATGCAGGTCCCCACATCTGTACCCTAGAGTTCAGAGTGGGGGAGGAACCTTGACACACCTACTGTTAGATAGGTTTTCCATGGAACATGCCTAAACAGGCCTTTAGGAAAACTAGATTCTGGCACCCTAAGAGGATCACATGATTAAGATCTGAAGATTTTTAAGACAATTCATTTATTACCAGTTTCCCATTCTCATTACAATTGTTCTCTTGAGAAATGAGTAATTTTGTGTCACTGTTTACTTGACGTAACAGCTTTGTTGGATTTTAGTGTAGCTTTTCACCCATCCTTCTTTCACTTTTTGTTTTGTTAGTCCTCTTTTTAAATCTTCCTGTGCATGCCATATTCATTTAATTTTTGTTATGAAAATCACTAGGGGTTTATTTTGTTGTTGATGGGTTTTTTTTCCTTCTGTCCCAAGAGTTCCACAGGATGACAGTCACTCAGTTAATGAATATAAAAGGTCTTTTGTCACATCAGCTTGTGTGTTAGCCGATAAAATGTTTCTTATTATCCTCTGATGTTGCATTCACAACAGGACAGTAGATATTGTTGTGTCAAGGTCTGCATTATAAACTAGAAGTCATGTCCCTAAGTTCCATACTCAGTTTCTTACTCATGCAGATTTCTAATGAAGTCAGTAGGCATTTGCCTGAATAATGACTGAGTTAAGGACCTCTGGGTCCAACTCAGCTCCCACTGACTTCAATGAGCAATGGATAAGGCCCTACATGCCGGGCTTATTAATTCTGAGGTTTCCTGCAGAATGGCAGAGACAACTCAGGCACCTCTGAACCAAAGAACCTCCAGAGCACATTAGACTTCCTACTTGAGCTACCCACTTGAGCTTAGGAGATCAAGTGCATGGCATGAGAATAGCTTTGATAGAATAACACTAAAGGTACAGGGACTTTTAGGGCCAGTTTTTAGAGGTATTTAGGAATTAGACACCTAAGCGCTTGTGAATATCTGAGTCCAGAAGATCAGTGAGAGAATAGGGGACCCATTTTACATCAAACTGAATTAGGATCATTAGGGTAGGCTAGTTGAAATGAATGGAAAATTGTGGTTTTGACTCAGTAATTTTATTTTCTCAAAGTATTTGCTTTCTGCAGAAATTATTACTTTAAAAAATACACATGAAAATCAAAACTTTTCCTACGATGTGCCACACCCAGAGGGCTCTCATTAATCAGTGGAATATAGTCTGGACAGTCATTCTGACCCATAGAGAATGGAAGCATAAGGCATTTCTGTATAGAATTATTTTGGTGCGGGGTTAGTTGACACATTTCAATTTTCAATTTTTCACTAAAAATTTGAAATGTTCTGTGGCAAATTTCAAAAGATTTTGCTTGTTTATATCTGGAAAAATAAGACATTTTATTAAAACCAAACTCAGAATGTATAGAGGTTTCCCCATTATTAATATTACTATTTTCAGGAGCTCACAATTATATTTAAAACAAATCTAAAAAAAAGAAAGAAAAATAAGAAAACTAACCTGCTTGTGATGGAATTTGTTCTAAATGTTCTTAGTCCTACAGGAACATTTCCCCAAAGTAAAATACTATAATTATTCTATTAAGAAGAGCAGAGCAACATCAACAAAATAACTGAAAAGTCTACAGTAATGTCTTTTGCAGTGTTGTTGTAGCCGTGTTAGAGAGACAAGGTGGGTGAGGTAATATCTTTTATTGAACCAACTTCTGTTGGTGAACAAGACAAGCTTTCTAGCTACTTAGAGCTCTTATTCAAATAATGTCTGACATTAATATGCTACCTGAAGCTGTACAAAGGGTCATGCTGGCCCTTTCTTGGGTGCACAATGAGCTCCTCCTCCACACTGCAGTTCCTCCACTACCACAACCAATGTCCCTGCACTCTCCAAGTCTAGCAGCTACTTCCACCTCCACCCAACATTCTGGAACAACCTGGGACAGCTCAACTGTCTCCATCTTGGGCTTAACAATCGTTAGTAGCATAGGCTGGCACAGAATGTGGCACGTGCTGTGTCCTTGCTTTGGACTGGAGTCTTTCGCAATTGACTTTCACTGATCAGAAGACAGCTGAGAAATTAACATTTGAAAGTGGCTACTCGCCTTGTGCATTTGTTACATTTTCATTATATTTGACAAGATCAGGAACTAATTTCCTTTGAAATTAAGGGAGGAACTGTAATGAATGCACATTCCCCTTAGCATTATACCAGTATATAATCCAGTTCCAAGTACAATATCTGGATATTTTAAGCTGAAGCTGAGGGGATGTTACTGCTATATGCCTCTGACTACTTACATGCTTAAAGTTAAGCACATATTAAGCACTTATTTAAGTGCTTTGCTCAATCGGGATCTATCTTGGAGTACACCTGAGCTTCCCATGCAATTGTGTTAGGATCCAATGAAGTCACTTCTACTCACATAACTGATTTGTTCTCAGTGACAGATTTCAGCAATTCTTCATAATGGAAAATTTCCCCAGGATATTCTTTATCCTTCATGATTTACATGAAATTAAACTAATCTTTAAAATCATTTTGACTGTGATCAGAATCTAAGGGCTTGTCTATACGGTCAGTTAGTGCAGACCAAGCCAGGGTCTGAATCTACAGTGCTCCAGCCTGCTGTGCACTAACTGGCCATGTGGGCCCTGCAATCATATACTAAACATTCTATAGTGCACTGTGACAAGGTAGTACTCTGCAGATTTACACCCCAGCTTGCTGTGTCATTGGGCAAGCCCTAAAAAAAGTAGGGAAATATATCTTTAATTTAGAAATGCAGAATATTTCTTAAAATGTGAAGCCTCCTTATTGTACTTCTAATGTGCTTTGCAGTGCAGGGGGCATTTTAAGATATGTCATATATTTTTATGGTACTTGCATTTCCTCACTTGATTTACAATCTTAAATTTTATTAAAACTTAATTTGGTTATGTGAATACCCTAATTTACCAGTCAAAATCTTACTCTCTGTGTTTGATGAGGGTGGGTCTCACAAAGTAACTTTTCATTTATGGAACATTTAACACTTCATTGTAACTCACTGATTCCAAGCTAGATCCACAGACAGGCTTAGGTGTGGCAAGGTGGAGCACTGCAATGCCTAATTTTTAGATATCTTGCCACCTTGTGGAACCCACAACCGAATTAGGTGTCTAGGTTCTGTAGGCAATGTATAGGGAGAGTTAGGCACCTAAAAATGGGATCCACAAAATCCAGCACAAACTAGCCAATAGGAAATGCTGAGCAGAGGGGTGGGTCCACACTCAAAGGCACTTAGGCATCTACGTCTGAGCTGGAGAAGCCTACCTCTGCTTGGGATTCTCAAACGTGTACCCTCTCCTAGAGTCAGGCATCCAAGCAGTTGTTGTTGTTGTTTTGGTTCATGTTTCTGTTTTGGTTTGGTTTGGTTTTTTTTGCAGGCACTGTTGGGAGCAGGGAGAAAGAAAGAGGTGCCTCCCTCATAACATTTAGCTCAGTGGTTAGGGCACTCAACCAGGATGTGGGTATTCAATTACCCCCCCCCCCCCGCCTTATGTGGAGAAGGGATTTGAACATGGATTTTCCACCTCTCAGGTGAGTGTTCTAATCACTGGATTAAAGGATATTAGGGTGGCCTGTGCTCCAGGCCATTTTTCATGGGGAGTTAAGACTCCACCCACCGGTATGGGAGGAGGGATAGTAGGGCCATGGAGTCTGCTATCCTTTTGCACTGTTATTCGTGTTATAAGGCAGCACACACAGGGGAGTAAGGTCTAGATTAACAAAGGTACTTTGATGTTGCAATACTTAATTCTCAGGACCCCTGCCAGCCAGTTAGTTCTCAGACATTAGTTATGTGCCTTGGCTCACTGTAGAGTGCAGGGGAAGAGATAGATAACAAAGAATGGGATTCTCAGAAGTCAATGCTGAGCAGGGAGCCCCTAAGCTAGCCAGTAGGAAATGCCAAGGACAGGGACTAACCCCAAGCTCTCAAAGGTGCCTGACTCCTGGCCCAAGGAAGCACCTCCCTGCATTCAAGATTCACAGCCATGAATCCTTTCCTGGAGTTAGGTGGCTAAGGTATGTCAGCAGGAGAGCTACACCTCCCCACCACTCATCTATTATAAGCAATAGCCCATTGGTTAAGGCACTCAGACAGGATATAAGAGACCCATGTTTGACTCCCCCATCTTCCTGATTTGGAGTAGGAACCTAAAGCCAGCTCTCCCAAATCCCAGTGCTGTAGTAACTCAGTCCCTCCTTTTGTGAATGCTAGGCATGCTTCGAGAATGCCTATCAGATCAGGCCTTGCAGGTGAGATGAGCAAGAGAATGCCTAGTTTTGAGATGCCCGCTAGGGCACTGAGCAGCTCAGCAGTGTCACGACTTTAGCAGTTTTGTGCATGACCACCATCAAGAGACAGGCTCCTAGGGAATTAGGCACCTACAGTGTTAGGTGGCAGCTGAGCAGGGGTTTTGAGGATATCAGTGCCTCCTAAATGTTGCATTCAGTGCCTAAAGTGGCAGATAAGCACCTAGGTCCCTTTGTGGATGTAGCTCTAAATGCTTTTTCCCTCCTTTAGTCTGCTGTATGAGTGCATTCAACAGGTTTCAAACTGGCCCTAGGCTAGTAGCAAAGGTTTTGGATGGGATTTCATTATAGTAGTTCTAATAATATCTGTGTTACAAGGATGCTTTATGCCTGAAATCATGTAAGTAGTTTTCTGTTAGAAAATATGCCAGTATATGGTGCTTAAAAATAAATAGCATAGTTCCCAACACCAAAAGGGTTTGATATTGTTGCACAATGAAAATGACTTCCTTTGTGAAGCTCTTTACAATAGCTCTTAACAATCATCCCAGTAAGTAAGCGTTTTCATTACATCTCAGAGAAAGTCACATTTGAAAACAATTAATATAATCTTTTTTACAATAATATTTTATATATCGAAATATGAAGAAATCTATGGAACAGAGAGCTGGTGCATCATCTCAGCAACAAGCAACCATTATGTCTCAACCTTAGAGGAGGAGTGCTAGGTTATAGAGCTGAGACCACTGCTTAATATGCTGACCAATACTGTCCCATTATTTCCTTGTACTCCTCTATCAGTCTGTATCCATCTGTTGTCTCTTGTCTTGTACTTAGTTTGTAAGCTCCTGGGGCAGGGACTGTCTTTTTGTTCTTTATTTGTACAGCACCTAGCACAATGATGTCCTGGCCATGATTAGTGTTCCTAAGCGCTATTGTAATACAAATAACAAGTAGTAATAAAATGAAAATTGTGTATCAAAACTCACCTATTTCCAAATTTCTTTGTGAAAACAAACTCCATGTTAATGAGCAAGGATGAAAGATATGCCTCACAGAGTATTTGGCCAAACACGGAACCCTTTCTTAGGTCCTGGTCATATCTCCACAGGAATTCTCTCTCTGTTTGTAGGTGACTATTTTGGACAGGTAGATATTTACCCCTTCTTTCTTTGTGAAGTGATGGGTGTTGAAGGCAGTTGAGTCCTCCCCCTATTCTGAGTCTTTAGAAAAAGCTAAAGGAAGTCCCACTGCCTTCCCAATCAGTATGAAGAGTTTTCAAGGGAACAGAGATGGAGTACTTAGTGGTGCACCAGTAGGACCAGGACTTTTCCTCTCCATCTGCTACAGAATGATGCTGTGTGTGTGTGTGTGTGTGTGTGTGTGTGTGTGTGTGTCTAGGGGAGGGGTCAATCGAGAAAGGAAAGTTGGCCAGCCATTAAAGTGGCCTTTACCAGTGTGTGTTCATAGATTACTGAATACGAGACCATCATGGGCCTCAGCTCTGTAAGATGGACTGAAAGGGAACCTACATTCTTGTCAAGACAGTACAAGACATGCTATGTTTCACTCAGTGGGAATACACTCTTTGCTAGAGCTCAACAAATAATGTACAAATAATAATTTATCTGATGAACATTGCTTTTGTTCTTGCTGGTGAATTGTCCACAAACAGATTGCAAAATTCTTTAATGTATTGGCTTCCCTGCACTCCACATAAGAACACACAAAGTATACAGAAATAGGACTCATACAGTTCTTTCCTCTCTATGGACATGAGCCAAAACCCGCTAAAACCACCAGAGAGACTCCAATTGACTTCAGTGGGCTTTGGATCAGGCCTTATGTGTATTCACACTCTGAGTGGAGGCATAGATATGCACACACATACACAGCAATAGGAAGAAAATCCTTTAAGAAAACAGACTGTAACACAAACCCGGTTACAAGTACAAGACAGCCATCCTGAGACAGAGTCAAAACACATAAGACACTCTTGGTTTTGCCCTTGCAAAATATTGCCATATACCCATAATAAACTGTAGCCAATTTATTTTTTTTAGAAATGGAATTTACAGATTACAAAAATGGTTTGCTCAAGTCATCATCATCCCTTTCAACTTCAAGACCATTTGAATTTGATCCTGACCAGACTGACCATAAACTATTCTGTTTGGATAATAGAGGAAATGGAGCAGTTTGTCTGGGGTAACCTTATAATAAACTGCAGCTCAATAGATATGAATTATTGCTAAAATAGCAACAAGCAACTTTAGGTCAACAGAGGTGAATGCGTGAAACAGTATTTACAACAGTAAGGTTATTTTTATTTTCAGTTAAAATTAGCAAAGTCCATCTACTTTTTTCCATTATAATTTTATTGCATAACATAACTTAATCATTTCGGTGAGCATGATAACAAAATGACCATATCATGGTAGCATAAATATAACTTGTCCATCAAAAATTCACCTTAATTTGCACTCAAAGCAATGTGGTTTGGTTACAATGTTAAAGTTTAAAAGTACATTTGGTTGTGATTTTGAAGCTGTCTAATTTATTTTTCATGCAGTCACTGAAAATATAGTGATGTTTCAACTTTTTGCCAAGTTTTAAGACTTACCTGAATGCAGGCCCAAACTAACTTTGTTGTGTAGTACAGAGAAGAGCAAAAGCATGGAAAGCCAACAGAAATTATGCAGACATGGGCAGCATCTGGAGGGCACACTAGCTTCCCAGTGTGATATCCCTCCATAGTAACAATGCACCTCTGGGGCTCTGAAAGTATTGGAGGGTATGGCCAGCAGAAGGGTGAGATGCTGAAGAACAGTCGTTCTGTGCTCAATGTACTCGAGAAATATTACTGAAGTTACTGCTACTCAGAACAGCATTAACTGTCACTCCATGGTCTCTTCTCACCTCAAATGGGGAAGTTAGTGCACAGAAATAGGCCACAAGACTCATGTCAACTCAACCACTGTATTGGCCATACTGTCAAAAGTGAGGGAGACCAGAATAGCATACAAACGAGCAAACACTCCGTATGGCTCTTTGAAGAGCTATTTAGCTGGCACCGTGAATCCCTACCGATTGTTGGGACGCATGCGGTCAATAGCACCCTTTCCAGGCAATTGTTTATCCATCCTACATGGTGGAGAATAAGTGGGGAGAATGCAGCATCATTTCTCAAACCTCCATGAGGCACAATTTTGAAAGCTTTTCTTTTTTATTCCTTATCGCACAATAGAAGACATTACAGACCATTCAGAGTCTTGTCAAGAAAAGAAGAGAGGCTGTGTTACAGGCTGATCCCATGTGCCATGATATAGGAAATTGCAGTCCTTCGTAAACAGGAGGCATCTATTAAAGAAAATAATTACAAACTCAAAATTACAAAGAGACGTCCAGACAACTTGAGTTCCAGCTTTGTTTCCTAGGTTTACCAGGAACCACACTTGTGCTTGGAATTCTAGAGAGACATCTAGTGGCTGAATAACACATGACCAGTAAATATTTATTCCATGCTTTTACATCATATGGAAATAAAGAAAAACAAGTCACTAAAATCTTGGGACCAAAAACTAAATAACTCAGTGCACTTACTTTTTTTTCCTTTGTAATAAACATGGCAATTTTGCTTTGCTTTGTTCACTGGATTATATTATTCCCTGAGTATTCATGTGATCACCACTTATTCATGGAAATATATATAAATTCTAAAAGTTTTACCAATTTTAACACAAATGATCATTTCTCTGAAAATTCATATTGGAAGTGTACTATGCATTAATTACTTAATTTCAATGACCTAGTCAAAGAGGGATACATTTTCAGTCTCTAAGAAACAAGGTTTATTCCGAGAATCTGGATAATAGTCATGATTCACATCATGTTTATCAACACTGAACCTTGCTTTCCAGAACTATATGCTGTTCTTGGAGATTTACTCTAAGTTCTTTAATGACAATCAGTTTAAAAATATGTATTCATGCAACTGGACATTTTTTTCTAATAATACCTTTCAGGCAGACAACCATATTCTGTATTGTGAAACAGCTATAAGGCTTTCCTGGTGGGCAATAGCCTACAGTCTTCTACAATTCTGCACAGAAAAAGAGATTATACCAATGAATGATCACTACACAGAAGACATTTACTATTCTAAGAAAAAGGTTTTATCATTCTCCTTGTTGGCAAACTGAGCTGTAATTAAAGGTCGTCTATGCTCCTTGTCATTATCTCTTTATCTGAATTGTTAACATTGTACCAGGTTTACTTTCTTCATAAAATAGTGGGATTGGAGCATATCACCATCATCTTGATGGCATTCCAGAATCTTCGGAGTGGCTCACTCTTTGAAAACAGATCTCTGAATACAGATGCTAATGTCTCTTTCAAATTTATATAGAAAAAGTGCACCTTATAAATCTGCAGATTAGGGTTAAACCACTGTGGTACTTGTAAAACAGATAGGGCAGTATTCTCTGGATCTGAGATGTTATTCTTCACACTAGATTATTTCACATTAAAGATTGCCATTGAAATCAAGATATGATGTATGCTTTGCTTGAATTTCACCCTCTTCCTTTAATTAATTAGAAATCCCCTTTTTTGACAAGAACTACACACTTATACAATTATACATTATAATTCTTCCTTGAAAAATTATCATGAGACTCTACCAGCCCAGGCACAAAACCATGCCTGCTCCTAACCATGATGATGATAATTATGAAAGAACTAATTGTATTTTCTTTCCACGTCCAAAAAAAAACCAAACAAACAAAAAACCCTTGCTGAAGGCAGTTAGACGAGTAGGAGTTTACCAGGCTGGTATAATTGTTATTATCCAGGAAGTTGCTGACGTTATTAAGAATTTAGAATTCTTCAGACAAATTTGGGATGGAATTCTGATACCTCCTTATTACTGAACACCTGCTAGATATGTTCAATGTGTTTTTGTAAGTGTTCTTTATGCCAGGGAAATGGTCTGTTACAGATACCGTCTTCCTATTAAGCTCTGTCTTCAAACTGATTACTCTGGAACAAATGGCTCCATCCAAGGGAAACCTTCTGTTTAAAATGTCAGAGAATTTGTGTAAGTCATACAAGTTCAGTTATCCTGAAGCAATAAGATTCAGACAACAGTAACTTCTCTCAATGATGAAAAAAGCCTTAAATATGTGGTACTTTAAGTTTTTTTAATATATACCCCAGTCTGAATTCTTATTTTATTATTATTTTATGCATTCACTAGCTCCAGTAAGTCACCTGAATTGTGAATCTATGTCACAATTTGTAATTGTACACTCTCAATCAAGGGTACTGATACAGCTATCACCAATTCTTACCATTGTGGCCTAGCCTACTATATTTATTATAATCTTATTACTATTAATAACTTTATTGCAGTCTTATCTGGATTTAACCTGTACCAGTTAATCCTCATCCAAGTCCCAATCTCCAGTGAACACTGGGTCTGCTATTTCATTACATCGGTCAGATCAGATGAAATGGAGACATAAGCTGGGTATCGGCTTACTGTAAAAAGGGCATCCAATGGCATGATAAGGGCTTTATATGCATCTTAAACAATACGGGTATCACAATGGGGCTGAAGTGAGCTGTAGCTCACGAAAGCTTATGCTCTAACAAATTTGTTAGTTTCTAAGGTGCCACAAGTCCTCCCGTTCTTTTTGCGGATACAGACTAACACGGCTGCTACTCGGAAATAGTTCAAATGACCTTAATGAACCAGGATGGACTGGTAATGGCCCAAAGTGCTTCAACACTTCCAGAACCCGACAAGCTCATTGGTCAAAACTCAGACAAAGATTGTGTTTGTGCCCCCATGAATTACTCTTTACTCATTTCTGCAGATAGCTCCATCCGACTGATTTTATCTGCAAATTAATTTTAAAATTCTTCGTAGTAAGAAATACAGCATGAATAGTAAAGAATGAATGACAAAAAATGCAACCCATTCATGAACAATCTATAGGCTATTACTTGTTTCCCAAATTATTAGAAAACAATTAAAATAAAGAACAAATTTGTAAAAAATATTACCCATTTGCAGATAACTCACTAACTAAAAAGAAGGCCCAAACTTGTCAGATAATTTATTCACAATGAATAATTCGATCAGCTTTCTTTGTATCTTTGAACTTTTGTTATTCAAAAAATGAACAACAAATAACCCCTATTAAATGAAAGGACTAGTATTCAAATTCTTGCTGCATACTGAATATGTTGTCCCAGAAACCTTCTTGGCTTGCCTATTGGTGTTGGATAACATCACATTTTATTAAAGATCTGTGAAGTGTTTCCTGAGATGTTACTTAGCCTATTTTCTGTAGACAGTAAGTTGTACAAAATCTTCTTGGCTTTGTATAGGTGATAACAGGAAACAAGAATAATGAGATAAAACCTCTTCTTTCGGGTTTTTTAATTGAGGAACAAATTATTTCGTAGTTTCTCATTAGTTATTCCCATGGATTCTAATGACAAGGTGCCAACTTTCACACTTTAAACAGGTTAATTAATCAGGTAGTAATGAAGTTGGGTGATACCTGAGTGTTGGTGTGCCAAATAATCACAGCTCCTAATAATGTGCTTAAATGTCTATAAACCTGAGAGGATACGTTGAAATTCAGCTCTTCTCAGTACTGCATAAATAAATGCAAGCTAGCTAATAGGCAAACTATTTTTAAAGTTGTACTCTGGGTGTCATTATTATTGATGTCACATAAATTAGATGTTTATATTTTCTCCTCCTTACTTTTTATGACCTTCAAGGGACACTGTCAAAATTGGCATACCTCAGATTTGACCTACTTATTTTCCTTATAGCTATTTGCCAAATCCATGAAAATTTGTGAATGTTATTTTTTTTCCAAACATTGCACCTTCAAAATCTTTTTTTTCAATTAAATCAATACAAGACAAATATACAGAAAGAGCCTAATATTAACAAAACAGCATGTAAAACATTTGGCAAAGAAACAAAATTCAGCTTCAAATTTTTCAAGTGATAATATGAAGAACTGTAATATATCTATATCTATGTGTCTCTCTATATATATATCTATAAATCTAGATATATTAGTATTAAAATATCATAATAGAGTTCTGTTAAGAATGATGTAAAAGTAACTTTAGTAACCAGGGTGGATGATAGCCAGTTGTGTTGGAAGGTACAATATCAAAATGGCTAAGAATTATTTTTGTATTTGATGTTCCAACATAGATTTGTTTGTGTTATTCATTGCAAATAAATTATCTGACAAATTTAGCCTTTTCCAGTTCTCTGAATTGTTCACACACCGATCCTGATTTCTAAGAATATATGTTATTTTAAAAAAAAAAATTACTGAAGAGTTCATGCAAACAAATGTCAGATTTGTTCACACACTGATCATTTCTACTATTCGTTGTTTGCAATGCTTGATTTGTCACTGAAAACACATGGGTAGTGTTTCTACTTCCTTATTGGATAACTGACACTTTTAAAAATGGGAGAATAGCCAAGGGTGAAGATTGAATAAAGAACAAATAAAGCTCTTCCACATACAAATTTTGGAATGCTTGGGCTAAAATTTAATGGATTCACAAACATTTTCATCACCTAACCAGTCAGTCTAGTAGAACTGAGCTTCAAGGCACCTTAACATCGAATCTGTTTAAAAATAAATGAGAAATATTATAAAATATTTAGCATTTTTTTCAGTGACTCTTTTTAAAACACATTCCATTTTCAAGACTATTCAGTGCAGTTACTTTTCTTAGATCCTGGTAAAAGCTTTCTGGAAAATCCCAGACTGGGGGGGAAGGACTCCTGCAGGAGAAGGCACTAGGTTTGCTTGCTAATCTATTACCCAGTGTCCTTTCTGCTGCCTTTTATTTTGTTATTTTTAAACCAATGGGAACTCTAACTGGAATTAATTTTCTTTCCTGGGAGAAAACCTAATATAATCTGAAAGGCCACCATTTCAAGAATTGATTGATAAATGCCAGGGAGCCAATGGCAGTTTGTTTAGCAATAAAAGAATTGAAGTTCTCAGGACTAGGTGGTCTAAAAAAGATTAAACTTTACTCTGCTGGGGTATCTTGAATGGTGGTTCAACTATTAATGTATCTCAACTCTACATCTCTCACTCTTTTTTTATTTTGCACATTACAATTACTGGCCATGATCTTCATTCATGACTTATTGTGGGTGACAGGCCATAATCCTCATTCATGACTGGCTATCAAGAAAAAAAAACACAAACAAAAGCTCTACATGCTACTTAGAAAGAACATGACATTATGCAGAGTTTATCTCACTCTAAGAGCAATATGGAGATATAACAAATGCCACAACATAGATGCTTTTAAAGGATTTGTTTTAAAAAGATGCAGCTTCTCTGAATTTCTGTTGGGGGAGTGGGAGAAAAGGGGATGGAATTGCAAACATGTATATCATTAGTAGAACTGCATCCCACTTATTTTCCTGTGCAAATAAATTACATAAATGGGGTGTGTATTGTTAGCTATACTTCATCCAGAGATTGGGATAATTAGGTTTCAAATACAGAGATGTTTTAAAACACATTTAATTTAGCAAAATTGGTAAGGAAGCCACTGCAATTAAAAATAAAGGACAAAAGTTTCCTCTGCCTTTCTGGGTAATTCAGGGTGAATTTAGACTGTGACATTAGAAGTACAAAAGGTAACTAAAAATGCCATTAAATGAAATGTTCCAAGTCCAAGCAATTTCCTTCTTAACAGAAAGAAAAATGCAAACAGAGATTACTAAAACCCTGCTGTGTTTAATTTAAGTGTATGTAAGCCTTTTACTCACAGTTATTTTGTCTGGAGATAATCATGTAGATCCTCAGTGGTCAGAGCTGTGAAGCGTGTGTTGTCAAAAGTTGCTCACTCTTTGATTCCACCTCGCTTCTGTCAGCCATGGTTCACATCATGCAAGCTCAACTCATTCATCTTCTGACAGGGTGGGATTCTCCCATTTCTGTCTCCATCAATTTGTTTCTGTCGTGTCTAGATTGCTTGCAGAAATACTGAAAAGTGTGTGTGTGTGTTGTGTGTTTAAATTATTATTATACATATAGCAAACTATAACATACTGTAAGCACTGAGCATATTATCTCTTGCAATGTTGCATCAGCAGGCTTTTGTAGATTTTTAGGCTAAAAGGAAAATTCAACATATACTGCAGAATTATTATTCTATAGAAATGAAAGAGTTAGAGATGCATTAGATACAGATAGCTAAATAGGGAGAGAGATTGTGTTCTGAAGAGGTATTAGGTGGACAACTAAGGAACTATTACAAAGGGCAAGAAATTAGGGGCTCACTCCTATAGTACTGTCCTTACTAAAAGCACTGAAGTCAATGGGGAGTTTTGCTTGAGTAAGGAGTGCAAGATATGAGGCTTATTTATTGCAGAGCTATTTTATATTGACATTATACGTCAGTACTTTATATTGGTGCTGAAAGTGCTCTCTAAGAAGTGAAGTGTCTTTCATCATCCACTGATGAAAATTTGTTGATTCATAACAAAATGTTAGGGCTCAGATACCTCATTTAAAAACTCTCATTATTGCTTCCTTTAAGCGTAGAAATGTAATATTAAATATAATATTTCTTGTATTTAATACAAGGCAGCCAAAGCTGAATGAATGCCAATATGAAAAGGTATGAATTTTCATTCAAGAAACATAGAATAATAATGTCAGTCATGAAAATGGTGATGCATCAAAGCTAACATACTACCCAGCTGGTAATGGCAAAATTATCTTACCAAGAGTTAAGAAATCAGAACAAAGCAAAATGAACCCAAGAGATTTATTTCCAACTTGAAACACAGGCAAAATTTATTTCCAGCATCCCATGTGCCCAGCATGTCCATCATGGCACCATCACAAACAGTATTGTGACTGAAAAGACAAATATAGAAAAATACAGGAAAAGATCCCTGTAGGTGGATGGCCAATCACATTGCCATTGGAAAAGCACTAGTCAGAGTCCACCATGTCCCTCAGAGCTCTCCATTTTCTTTTTGGCTGTGCCCATTTTGATAGTATAGTAATTTATCTTCACCATATGCAAATGGCAACCACGTAAAGATTTTAAAGACTGGTTGGAACAAAAAGTAACTTTTGTTTCAGAGCTGGTAGTGGATTTCCTGATTACTGGAGGTACAGTACAGTAGACCTGAAAGTGGTCCAGAGAAATATTTTGCAAACATTATGAAATTTGCATTCTATGTAATATTTCCTTGCATATCTAGCTGCAGAGAGATAGAAAGCTTTACCACCACAGTGATGCCCGAGTTATATAGCAGCTGTACTTGGAGTGAACAACATAAAATAGCAAATGAAATCCACTGCAATCATATGTTATTACTATTTTCTGTATTCATTTCTAGTAGCACCCATAACATACTCGGTACTTTTTAAACCGAAGAGAAATCACATTTCATGCCCTCCAGAGTGCTCACTCTAAAGACAGATGTGCAGAGGCTACAGGGAAACAGTACAACAATCACTAGATTGATCAACAGGGTTATTAGCTGTGTCACACTAACATCAGGTTATGTTAACCCAGGACAGTGGGGAGGGGTTGTGTGTGCATTTGGGGTTTTTTCTCTGAAAACATGTCATTATGAGTTAGTTAATTTGCTATAGGCATCATGGAAAAAGTGGGCCTTCAAGAGGGACTTGAGATGGTCACAGTCATGAAGGTGAGCTCAGGAAGAATGTTCCATGCATGGAGGCTAGCATAGATGGTGACAAGAAGCTTGAACTTGATGCCCTGGAAAAGGGGAAGCCAGTGGAGGATCCATGGAGCCGTGAAATTGACAAGAGACCCAACAGCCGATGTAAGTAACCCTAACTACACTGATATAAGTGCTACACCTTTCATGGAGATGGAGTTATTATGTTGATGTAGAAGGGCACTTACATTGGCAGGACAAGGCAGTAGTGTGTACACTGACATAATTAGGTTGATGTAAGATGCCTTATGTTGACCTAACTTTGTAGTGTAGACTATGCCTGAGTCATTCCTAATTTATCCAAATGGGATAAATCCTCGCTGGAACTCTGACCAGAGCCTGTTCAGGGATGCAAAAAGGAGAGGGAAGACACCTTGCATTCATGAAAAGGCCAGCCAAAATGTATAGACTCAGACTCATAGACTTTAAAGTCAGAAGGGAAATCTGGCCTTTCGAATGATTATTTACCATGCAGAAAGGCCTAAACTAATCCTATCTGGGGTCAGGGAGAATTCCACTCCCTCTGCCCACCACCCTTTTCAATTACTGGACAATCAGATGGTTCATTAGTAAGGTTTATACTCCCTCCTGGAACGGGCATTGTTGGCTACTGTATGAGCCAGAATATCAGACTGAATGGACCACTGGTTGGCTCTGGTCTGGCTATTCTTAGCTCTTTGTACAGTACAGTATCTCTATAGGAAGCCAGGCAATTTGCAAATAAGCAGAAACAAAAGGCCAAGGGCAGCAAAAAAAGTAGATTTCTAATATTAGGCTCTAAAACCAGAAGGTACTATCCAGTCACTAGTTATCATTAGCAGGAAATGAAGAAGAGGAAATGAGGGTGATGAGAACTTGCCTACATTGTCATATTTTGTTACTTTTGTGGTGGTAGCCAGTGGTGACAGGTGACTTCCCCAAATCCATTTTCTTGAATAATCCTCATTATTAAAATGCAAGTTTCAGCTGTTTGTAGATGTTATGGTTTGTACTGTAGGAACAGGAGAGTTTAAAGCCCTCATGAAACTTAAAGCCCTCTCATTCCATAGAGTTTTAGATACAATCCTGACCGCAATAAGAGATTGCGTTGCTTAAAGATGATAGCATGATCCAAAATGTAAAATAGGGAAGATGTTGAATTATTATATGTGAGCAAGGGCTGTTAGAAATTTTTTTATCTAAAACATTCTTGATGGAAAAATGGGGTTTTAACTAAGTGAATATTCTTGCAAAAAGTCTACTTTTCATTGAAAACCCAAACACCCCAAAATCAAAATATTTTTGTCCAACAAGAAACTATTTCAATTAGGATATCCTGCTGCAGTGTCTCTTCCGAATTTCCACTATAGCCATAAGTTTCTGATGATGAACCACCTCCCCTCTCTAAAAGGGGAGTGTATGGTACATCACAGGACATGCAGTCCGACCAGGGAATTGATAATATCTTATCCTCATCATGACATAATGATATCAAAGACATAGTTCTAGAAAAGCTGCTTTGGTCATGCAAAGAGAGCAGAGAAGAAAGAAGTTAGAGATAATGAACTGGCAGTGAAAATATCTGAAGGACTTTGGCTTCTCCAAGTTGCAACAGATGCCAAACTGACCCCTGGCCAATCTGAAAATCAAGAGACCAGAAAAACAGAGTAAAGTCACTTCTGCCCATCTCATAGCCTTCGCTGCCCCATTCCTCCATTCCCAACACACACTTCAGCTGTGGACCTAACTGTAAATTTTGTGTTTCGGATTTCTTGTGCATGTGTGTGTAAACCAATTCTGGAGAATTTTATTTATTTTTAACAACATTGCTCAATTAATAGTTTGACATGCTATTTACAATGCTAAATTACTTGTTTGCACTTTATTTACCTGAAAATTTGATTAATGAAAAGCTTTGTTTACTGGTCTTTCTAAAGAGATTTTATCTAGTGTGCCAACGATACAAAACATTCCAGACCTTTTGTAACTCTAACTAAAGTCAAGCAAGAAAATTACCTAATCTTCTTCTTGATTTGTAGATGGCTACGGGACTAAGATCTTTCTTTCTTTCAGTTGTACAAAATTACAATGATCTTGTACTTTTGTATCTGATGAAACAGATTGCTACTTATATCACTAAATAAACTATTCTAAGGATATGGAAGGTATCAAATCATCATGTAGAATAGGCCCATTTTCTTTTTAAGGTCCTAACTTCTGGAAGCTGTTGACTGAACCTGCTAGACTCTGAATCTGTTTCTGTTTTTAGGTGTTATCTGAAGTCTTTTTATAAAATCTTTTAAATCTAGATCTATTGTATTTTATTGGTTTTCAGGTATTTGATATATGTCCTTTTTTAGTAAGATTAATGTAAAGTGCTTTGGGATGTGTCTACATGAAAGGTGCTATATAAAATAAATGTTTCTGTTGTACTCCAACAACTTAAGCCACCAACTAAGACCAGATGACTTCAAAAGACTTCTTCAGATATCTGTATGAAAATAATCAAAAACTTGTTCATTTTAATGCTGTGAAGTTATGAGTGTAGAATGGATGTTAACCATTTAAAAAAGAGAAATAGATTAGTTCAGGAAGCTACAAATTTATAAGTTCAACCCCATTACTTATAAATGGCAATCTATGAGCCAGATTTCTCAATGGAGCTGCATCAATTTACACCAGTTGAGGATCTAATGTATGTATTGTAGAAAAACAATTAGAATGGATTGAAGGGGAAAGATCTTGTCTAATCCACATTGCAGAAGACCCTGATTCTGGAAAGCTCTCAGGTTTCTTGTTCCAGCTGGTGGGATCAGGCTCCTCTGTGGGGCCCTAGGACAAGACCCTGAGGTAGTATAGCTTCATTGAAGTTAATGAAGGATCTGGTCCAAAATGTTTAGAAAAAGTGAGTTAGGCATGGGCCACTCGCCACAGGAGTGAGTTCTGTGAGAGCATTCAAAGAAATGTACCTATGCTAATCTCAAAGGAGTTTAAGGGCTATAATTTGCCTGAACTCTAGAAAGGGTGAGTGACCTCATTACCTTCTGCTGACCATGTTGACCTGAGATGGATATTGTACTAAGAGAACCCACAATCACACATCTTAGGGAAATACAAATCTCAAAAGAAAAGAAAAGAAACCAAATACAAATAAGAAATCTCCTTCTCGGGGCAAAGGAAATCTGTCTCAGCAGCACCACTTTTAAAATGGATAAAAGCCCTTCTCAGAGCTGAAGACAAATCAGTGGCACCAGTTTTAACAAAGAAAGAAACCTTACTTAGGGCGAAGAGACAGCAGGAGTGGTAGGAGTACCAGCTGGAACAGAGATGCACATCAAAGATAGTAAAGCCCTATGGCTGAAAAAATTACATGGATACTACAAACTAATAATTTTAAATATTAAAAATCCCTTTCAGCCTGAAGAAAAGATTCATGTTTTAAGCAGTCAGCCCAAGGTTAGCAAGCACTGAGTGAGTACAGTCCCTCAGAACAGGGGATCTTTACCTTGAAGCCTGTTAGGTAACAAAGTGAGTTGGTTAATCCCTACTAGTTTAAAGACACAGTTTGCTATAATTTCCCCCCCTCCCCTCCTCCCCCCGGGCTTTTTGGTTTGTGTTGAAATATATGTGTTAGTCTTGGTTTCACCTACAGTAAAGTTGCACAAAATGTTCTGTTTTAGAACAGGGAGGCATACAGAGTCTGTGCTTCATTCCACATTTATACAACAGCTTGCTTTTCAGCATGACTCTAGCTTTCCCCCATGCCCTAAACATTAGGATTTATAGAGTTAAATTTAAAGTCTAATTTTCTTTACTAGCAAAATGTATCTCATTTGCTATCAGTCCATGCAGTATATGTTTTGTCAACATGGTGATTCAAGGAGAAAGTCAGGCTCTCTTTGTTATCAGATTTACAATGGCTTCTTAAAAAGACAGCTTGTGTATACCTCCTGCCTCTCTAGAATACTTACTTGCTTGGTTCCTAACAATGGCTCATTAAATTCAGTCAAACTAGTATGAAACTTACCTTCAAACAGTTTCACTTGCTGAATCCCATTCTCAAAGGATTTTCTAATCTGCAATTTTTATTTTAGACTTTAACCAGGAAATTTGAGATGAAATAGAACATAACACTTTCTGAAAAAAACTTGATGATAGAAACAGAATAGATTTATGTTACTCATATTTTGAAGACAATCACACTTGTAATATTTATTTATAAAGCAGAGCATTTGCTGTTGGTTTTGACTGTAATTAAACTGCATCTTGAAAGAGCATTCTGTAGATTCTAGTAAACATTCATTTTTTCCATCACAGGGAAGTCCATTATTTTGCAGATCTGAACAAGGAAGTTCAAATCGTACATATCTCATAATTGGCAACCATAGTGTATTTAAACCATGTGCTGAGACTTTTTTTTTTTCTTTCCCCAGAAGCTCAAACTTAGCTTGAGAGTCAGCAGCACAAGGACAAAATTTCCACCCTTCTTGTTTGAATCAGGATAATTCTGATTTGATAAACTGTTATGTGTCTCTTGTTATAACCTTCCCCCACATTCCCTCACCCTCTCTCTTACACAATATATTGCCCGGCTTTCTAACAATGTCAAAATATTGGTAGGTTTTTTTTTATAAGAACAAACAACAAAAAAAACCAAAAAGATTTATGTGAAAGCCCAAAACAGACTTCTAAGTAGGCTGTGTCTTAACTGTTTAAATTTTGTAAGTAAAAGGAGGGGGTATTTATACCTGCTATAGTCTTTGGGAGGGGCAAAGCATATTTCACCTTTTATTGGTTATTTACTGGTTATTTACCTTTAGATTATCAGATGCCTAAATAAGGCATCTTAATTAAATCTCAAAAATGAGGCTGTACAGGACATTGTCTCTCACATTAGCTTGTGTTTACAGTCTGACTTTGGAATCTGTGTGCAAAGCTGAACATGTAAATGTCACTGCACAGCTAAATACTTCCAAGTAACCCTAATGGCTGTAGTTGTCCTGCCACTGGGAAGAGTTCACCAGTGCTTTCAAGACAGCAGTCATGTGAACAGCACATCACTGCACTAATATAAGGTTTATATCCCATGGGTAACTCAGACCACACGTGTAGTATAGCAAAAGTGCCATCTGGAAGTAATTCCCTGTTATTACTTCTTATCAGGACTGCTGAGGGGTTTTTATTTATCAAGTATAAATGAATCATAGGGAAAACTGATGTATGATCATTAAACTATGAAAACTTATTAGGCTATCCTTTTACTGCTCAAAATAGAAGTCTAATAGAGGTAGGCTAGATCATGCTAACCTACAGCATGAATGTGACATGCAAAAGAAGAAATAGACTGAAATCTGTCTGAGTTATACCAGGAAATTACATATTCTTCTTAAAGTAAAATAAACACTTGACAAAGCTGTTAATCATCCCTAGTGGAAAGGATTTACAGATTCAATATTAAGATGATGAGCTTCCCACTGGTCTTAGAAGCACTGTAGTCAAATGAATCCATTTTCCTCTGAAATCATTTAGATAAAAATTACATTGACATTGAAGAATATGAATGGTTTGAATGTTAAAACGTCACTTTAAAAATGCATTGTCCCTCCAGTGGGTTCCTAACAGTCCTCAGTTAATATTTAGTATATTTTGAATGAAAATTTCAAAGTCAATATCTTATATGTAAGTATATATATTTATAATGTACTGTACAGACACATTATATGTATGTATATCTAGACAAACTATATATTTTATACAAAAGCCCACACTCACACACTTCAACAATAAATACACTGTGCAACTGTATTTCCACCTATTTTCACAGACTGTTTTTGAATTTTACATATTTATACACAAATATTTTGCATCAAACCACATTGGAGATCTTGTACACAAAGAAATTAAACATTCCCACATCAGAGAGTAGAAGAATAAATAATACATATTAATCTTGATTAAGATGATTTCATAAAAGCTCTTGACAATTAGATTTTTTCAGTAATTCAAAACAATCCTTTATTGAGAACATATTTGGAAATTTACCTGCAGTTAAATTGTAGCTGGAGACGCCAATAAAAACAAACAATTTTTTGAAGTTACCCATTCAAAGAGAGAAAGAGAAAGAGAATGAGTAAGAGAGATTATGGAATTTAATGATTAAGAATGTGTGCAGTGCAGTATAAGTACATTTGTTTCCTTGGAAACAAACTAGTACTGTTGCACTGAAGAAATTTGTAAGCTTTAAAAAATTCTGTAATCAGGCCCCAGGAGAACATATTAAAAATTTCAAAAGGGATAAATATTTGACATTCCTGCCCATTTTCTGACTGTACTTGTTGATGAGGCCTGTTGTCAAAGGGTGGTGTTTTTAACGTTGGAGAAATGGATATGATATGTGAACCTGCACTGCCAAGAACACACTTCTAAATGGCTAATCCATGTGGCAGGATCAACAACCCTGGCATCATACTGAAAGATTTAGATCATTTAAAAGTACCAAGTACATGGCAAATGCAACTGAAGGTAGACTAACAAGCCAGCAATAACGATCCAAAGGAGGGAATATTGAAAAAGGGCTCTAAAGGGCTCAGTCGATCTTATAGTTGCTTGCAGAGAGCAGCAGATTCGGTATGGTGAGAAGAGATGATAACAATGCTGCTGTGTCATGTCAAGGTTATGGCTTATCAGAGTTATTCAACTCAACTGGTTCCAAAAAACAACACAATTGCAGCCCCTGAACCGTCACCCACTTTTAGAACCAAACCTCTCTGTATGCTCTGAAATGTCTGTAGGCTTTTTCACTTCAATTTTTCTGGCACGAAGCAGAACCAGAAGTACTAATTTTTTTTTAAGCTGGATTTCTGTCTGCAAGCTGAAGCACAAATACTAGGACCCTCATACTAAAACTTGTTCTGGTGAGACTTCCTGTCCAGTTTTGCAGACTCAAGAGGTGTGGTTAGCTTGAATGAGTATTTGAACTCTGGGGTGGCCTTTTCAAACAGAACCCCATTCTGGTCCCCTCTCCTTAAGCTAGCATACAGAGCTATATACAATATTGTCAACCCTACTGTTCAATATAGTAGTAACATGGATTCATTTCATATTAATTACGATACTTTGGGTTGGGTGGAGTTGCTGCATGTTTATTTCCAAATAAATACAGCTCCAATAACTAGCATAGCAATAATACATGCCATGCAGTAAAGGTTAAGACATCCCGGGATGATCATGAAATAAACTTGTGAAATCTTACCAAAAAACAGGGGAAATCACACAAAGCATGCAGAATAATAGCAAGTCTAAAAATATCAATGCTACAAACTAAATGAAGTCATAAAAGTTCATTCCCATCAGAAAAGTGATTGTAAGGGGGTGGTATGTGAGGTTTTATAGTTATGAAAAAATAAAAATTGCCAAAAATGAATGAGGCAATTCTTCCCAATGGGAAAAACTCAAGAACATGGAAAGACATATAGAATAAGGGTGCAGAGGAGAGAAAGGGATTTTAGGCACAAGTGTTTCACATGAATGGGAGACAAGTCGTGAAATTAGTTTTCAACTACAGGCATAAAAGTATAAGGGAGCATCCATGTGTTCAGAAAGGAATATAGGAGTATGTTACTGAGGAAGAAAGTGAGCAAATTCCTGTCCTGTGCTTCACTGAAACTTCAGGTTATTCCCTTAACCTTATAACTTCAAGTCAATGGTATCACATCAGTCATGAATTGGGCCCTATTGCTTTAGAGATCCGAAAGAGATTCCTTTCATCCACTTGAGCATGATCTGGTACCACTGAAGTCAATGGGAGTTTTGCAGTTGATTTCAGTGGGAGCAGAACCAAATTCTATGTGGTTAGAGTTGGAGACTCTGGAAAGGTGAAATCTACCCTTGCAATTAGGATGAGTAAACAAAGCTGTTACCCAGCCTACTCTGTCAAGGCCATTCTCAAGCCTCTGGGCTCCATGTTGGTTGTCTGAGATGTGTGGAGACACAAACTCAGTGTTATATACTGTGCTATTTTTCTATTACGTCCATCCTGATACATTATGCTTAAAATGCTTATTTAAATGGCTGGAGTCAAATCAAGGTTGTGGCTGGTCAAAAGCTCTCCTCCTGGAATAAGTTGCTAAAAATATTGCAACTGCTAAACATACCTCTTCTTTTGCTCCTGTAAGTAAGAGGAAATAAGAAACTACACACAATAGTTCGAAAATGCCTAAAATCATCTCAATGGAATGCCATCCATCTGCCCCAAAAGGGTCCAGTTCACTTGTTACCTGTATATTCCTATCCCTATCCCTTTACACTGTCTCTGTTGCCTGGCACAAAAGGTCTGTGAAGCCAGCAGATACAATCACCTGTGTAAAGAGACTTCTGCGCCCCCCTGTACAGGGGATGTTGTTTCAGGGATTGGGGCATGGCATGAGTACTAAGGTGCTTTAGCTATTCCCTATTGCCACAGTGGACTCTTTGGGCCATTGGCTGCCAGGAGCAATATTTTTCCCTTTAGAAGTTAGGGGAACCATGAGGCTGCTCTAACCTCCGCCAAGAGCCCCAAACAGCCCCAAATGGTATAAAGCTTTCTTTCTCCTCCATGTCCTTGAGTGTTGTGCTGAGAGGTTGGGTGTACCCATTAATTAGGTACCAAATTTCCCCCGCCCCATCTCAGTCCTTTAAAAATTCTGTCTTTTATCTCCTTTGTCCTCCTTCCCTATCACTTTGTACCATTCTCTGTCTTATACCATATATCACCTTTTGTTTTCTATCCAACAGTTTAGGGTCTCATGCATGTCTCTCCCACACATGAAAATCCCACTGATATCAATATATGCTCCACACAGATAAAGACACGTATATGGTCCTTAATTCCTTATGATTTTATTTGGTTTTTCACTTTTCATCACTTCAGTGCTTCTTCTCCTTGAAATTTTTTCTTTCCTACCACCCCTGCTGTATGTTGTCTGTCTACAAGATTCCTCTCCTCTCTTCAGGGTAAATTTGAGAATGGAACATCTGACTCCTGTGTAGCTTGCATGTCTACGGGAAAAGTTAAACGCAGCCAGGGAAAGCTTTTCCTGTGGATCTCTGCAGGAACCCAGGAGTAATTCTCCTTTGATACTTCTTTAAAAGAATCTACACGCCTGTATGTGTGTGTTGGAAAGTTTGTTGCAATATGACCATGGGGTAATAATACACCAAAGTCCAGATTTAAAATATTTTAAAAAACATGAAAAAATGGGCTGTTTATAAAGCTAATGAAGAAAATATATTTAAGAAAGTAAATTCTTTGACAATGTGGGTCATTTCCTGAAATCAGAGCTCATCTTGTAACAAATCCATATTCTGTAAACAACAGACACAAGCAAAACATAAATCACACACACACCATATCTTCTCTATCCTGGCAATAATATATTTTGGATCACAACAATGGAGACAGTGGGTTACAGAAAGAACAAGGGCCTGCTCCAATACCCACTGAAATCAATGAAAATTGACATGGACTTCAATGAATATTGGATCAGGCCCCAACACCACAAAAGACTTAAAACAGGAGCTGCAGTGAGCTTTTTACCAGCCAGACAAAATGTTGTCTATGAACTCCTGCTGGTTATTAAATATAAGAGCCTGTGCTTTTACATTCCATATAATTAAGACATTCATACCAAGAAAGTTGCGTATCAATGTGATTACAGTTATATGAAAATAAATTTGTGAAATTTCTATTTAAAAAAGCCTCACAAATTTTGCACATTTATTTTATGTGCAGCACAAAGATCCACCAAATTTAGTCGATGTTTTCAGACTTACAATCTAAGCTCCTAATTCTTCAAAAACACATATATGTGCTTAACTTTAAACATCGGCTTTGTCTCACTGACTTGATTTGATTTTGATTGTCAATTTGAGAACATTTAATAAAATTAGGAGAAACTTTGTACTGCATATATAGTATTTTTTTTTCAAAATTTGTTGGGTTTTCAACATTTTTTTGAAGTTCTGTTAAAAACTTATTCTGCCTCTTGGAACAGTGTAAATTCATGCCACTTGAGTGGTAATTTATCCCAAAATGTATCCAAATTAATAATATGTGATACTAGCATGTGTTTGATTATATAATTATATACACATTCCCTTTTCAAGTAGATTAAAACTTATTTTTCCCTGTAGTACAAGAAATAAGATTTTTTGACAAAGAAGATGTTCACCTATTAAATCATAACCTTGGATTGCAATACAAAGACAAAAACAACAACAAAACACCTCAAAAGAGGAAAATTAAGGTTGGATAGAAAATAAATTAGGTTTAGACTTGAGATAATAGAAAGATCTATAATCAGAAGACATGTTTTATTATTACAGGTAGAGATAACATTGAAGAAAGTGTGCGATAATGTCTTGGGCTTAATTTAAGACTAACCTAACAAGACAGTATCTATATGGTTGTTTTGCCAGCTTTTCTTATAAAGAACTTCTTTTCCAACATTTACCCTTTAGGTTCAAAAATGGGTTTATTTAATTTTAGAAATGTGCCAATAACCCGACTACCTCCATAATTTGGCCATTCTTTTCCCCACTTCCATTTAGCTTGGAGAGCACATAATGACTTCCACCTTTAAGGCCCAATCTTAAACTCACTGGCATCAACAGAAAGACTCCTGCTCATTTACAGTGGGTTTCGGAACAGACCGCTTAATCCGTGCAGCAATTTGAACAGAAGTTTAAGAAGAGGAAGGCACAGTTTTCTGTCTAATTCTAAGGTGCTCCTTTTTGGTGTCATTTGGTCATAAGAGTTATTTTTCCTATATGGCTAGTAGGGAGATTGACTCATACTAGGTAAAAAAGATTATGCTCTTTTTTAAAGAAATAGGTGTGGAAGTTTTGTCTGTGTTCCACTGTTCATACATATTAGTAATCTACCAGCATAAACTCCGCTTAAAATTTCAAGAGCTATAAATTGCACAAGGAAACATGCAGTGATGTGGCTTTTAGTGGAAAACTATTTCTCCATGAGTTGAAGAAGTGGACAGGTCTCTCCTAACACCTCAAGCTACATGCTCTTTTTATTCATGGGGAAATCACTTTTAATGATATATCTTTAAAACAGCTAGCACTGGTTTCTTAACAGCATGTAAAAATGTAAGTTGGAATTCAGCACAACCCTGGTGCTGGGGAAAGGTGTAGGGGTAGACGTGTGCAGTGCAGAGGTTCATGAAAACCTACCACATTTTTTGATATTTTTTTAAAATGAGAGCTATTTACTATTCAGTATTCCCAAAAGTGCACCCAGCAATTTATTGGGAGCTGCATTGCTAAAATCCCACACTCTAATCTGCATCCATATCAATTTCAATCTTCACTTTACATGTAAATAACCCTACATCAGAAGTTGTTTAAAAGTCTGTGTATCGCTTATTTTAATGAACCAAATGACAGTTAACCTGCTGCTTTTAATTGGTATTGAAAAAGATCCAGAGCAGATGGTGATGTCCAGGAATTTATAATAATAATAGCTGTATAATTTCTTTTTTGTTGGTGTTTTTTAAATAGAACTGAAAATAATGCCAACATATAATCCACCATTTTCATAGAAGAAAGTGGTGGTACCTGTGTATTATTCGGAGGTGGGGAAGAGATTATATAATTGGCTAAATTTAAAACTGTTTACAAGAATCATTTACCACTTTATGGGTGATACCACAACGAATATTTGGTTATGTGAACTTGTTTAATGAAAATGGATAGATAATTGCAATCCAAAAATTGAATAATAGAGCTGGGGAAATAAACTGTAGTGAAAAAACTAATTTGGGGTCTTTTTCTGTTTGCAAATTATTTGTGAATGTATGCTTTTCTTTAATTTATTCATTATTTAAAATAATTCACGGAATAATTTCTGCAATTGTTTTTTTGTCCCAAAGGTCATTCATGTTCATTTTACTGCAAGTATTCTAAATTTGATTGATGTTGGTTCATACTGATTGCGCAAAGTGATAACATGGACTATTCTGTACTTCAATTTGATTAGGATAACTTTAAATATCAGGTATCTGATAGGAATTCTTGAATTTCCAAATTTAAAATTCATTTCCAGTGAATATACTCCAACATCTGCTCAAAATGCACTGTTCCTATGAACATACATTAGTAAATTAATTTCCTAGAATATTTGTGAACATAGGAGGAGTATAAACATGGCCCAAACAAATTCATTTAAATATTCAAACAAATATTCATAGGTGTTTGGGATTTTTTCCCCAGTACTTACTGAAAATATTATCGTCAAATTCAGCCCCGGTATAAATAAGTGTGGCTTCTATTCATTTTAACAGGAGTTGCACCTGTGAATGCAACAGCTGAAATTGGAGTCTACTCAACATTCACTGTGCTACAGCACAGACAGAGTGAGAGGTAAGATAAAATTCCCTCTCCCAGCCAATATACTGGCATGAATATGGTTGCTTAATTCTTTATCTGAAACTCTGCTCTCCTTCAGTATCAAAGGGAAAAATTAGAATGTGAGCTGATTCTTGAAACATTTTGGATATCTCCTTCCATGTAAAACGATTACTAATATGGGAAACATTCCCATATTTGCAGATATGAAAGTGTCTTTCAAAGCAATAATCATCACAGTTCAGAAAGGTATGCTCAAAAAGTAGTGCAGGTCACCTTCTCCTCCTGCATGGCTAATTAGATCACTTTCTTTGGTCTACTTATTTGGGATGTTTATATGGGAAGTCAATGCTTATGGCCAGAGATGGATGAAGTTGGTTTTTTCCATGAACATTAAAAGTTTTAAACTTTATTCACCTCCCTCTTATGCTTACTTTGTCTAGTTATTCCATCACATGAATTCACTAGTGGGAATGTTTGTGGAAATGCCTAATTTTAAGTGAATATACAGAGAAAGCAAGTTTTAAGATAATAAAATTCCCATTGGAAACCTAATTCTAAAAGTTATACTCATCTAGTAAGGGAAAGGAAACTATGTGACCTCTTTGTTCAATCCAATGCACAGGCATCAAGCACTCCATTGGGTGTTAAACACAGCTCAGATATCACATACAGTCTGCTTACAAACAATTCAGGAACAAGGTATAGGGACAAAATGTGTTCATTATGAATGATTTGTCCAGCTGTACCGATGACATAAGTTTGAAGAAAAATATAAAATCACGCCAAATAAAAATAACGTCTGGGGAGGAGGTGCTAGGTAATGTTAGAAGAAGAGCCAGGTCTTCAGCTATCTCTAGACTGTAAAGGAAGTGAAATGTTCGAGAAGGAGGAGCAGTTGATAACACAGCTTGATCTATATTTCAAAGAGAAAATTAAAATTTAAATCACATTTCCATGGGATGCAGATAATGATCAGGAAAGAACAGTATTCTTGTAATGAAGAAAATGCACACCAATATCTTCTTTCCTCATCCACTCCCGACTTCAGCTCACTGAGTAGTACACTTCTCAAAAACTAATCTTCTCAGCATGAAAGTGTAATACCGGGCACCTGTGCGGGAGCCCAAGATAAAGTTCATGACGACACAGAACATCAGCATTAACTGTGCATGTTAGATGCTATCAATGATAGATAGATAGATAGATAGATAGATAGATAGATAGATGATGTGTGTGTATGTATGTATGTATGTATGTATATAAAATAGAAAAATCAACTTTAAAAAAACATAAAAGAAAAGGCCCAGACTTCCTTGCCTAACAGAGATCTATGAAGCCTTATAGCCTATTACTGAAACAAATCCATGGTGGTATGTTTACATTTCCTTCTGAGTGAAATCCAACATCTGAGCTTTTGTTCAATGTTTATTCAACCCTATAGTTGAGTAATGGGTTTATTAAACCAATCCCTGGGAATATAGTGATTTAATATTGTTTAGCTTTATCATCCAGATCTATGGTTGTCTGAGTATCAAAATTATTACATAGTGTGGGAGAACCACTTCTCTAACGATGGACAACAAAATAAATGAATAGAGCTACTGAGTCTCTCAAGTAAGCAGATGCAAGACAATGAAGGAGAGCAAGTTGCTCCCATTATATTAAATCAAGGATAGGGTCTAGATTTGAAATTTCTGACATCTTTTGTTTCATCCCATTCCCAGTGCAGGCACTGACTTCAACAAGAGCAGGATCAGGCCTTCAATTAGGTGAAATAATAATCCACTTATTTTAACTCAAATGCTAAACAAACATACTCTCTTTTCAAAAAAAACCTGTTCAGAGAGACCCGCCTGTCCCTTATGCATAGAAAACTTCCATCAAGATACAGTGCCTGATCCTGCATGTCTTACTAAAACAGACAACAAGAGTTTTGCCTCAATAAGGCAATAATGGGCCTCAAGCAGGCCCATAATGCGCATGCACGCATGCACACACACTAATACACACACACACGATATGAACAAACGAAGAATGAATCATCCTTTACAGAAATATGTGTATGTTTATGAATATACACTGGGAAGATGACAAGAAGGGACAGGTGAGTCAAATCAGGAAACATAATATATAATGCTATGTTTTTCTAAAACTATGAATATGTTTTTAAACCACCGAGCACAATGCTCTACTGGAAGAAGAAACTAGATGGGCAAGTTCATTGGCAGAAAGATTATTTTAAAATGCTGATTTCTATAATAATATAGAGTATTAAGACAAGTTTAAACATTATTCCTACACTTGATTTAGGCTATTGTTCAGCATAGATTTAGAGTTTATATGGATAACTATCCTTAGTTTATATAATTTTATTAATCTGTCTGCTAATATTATTATTAATAATAATAAAGCGTAATGTTTTTCCAAAGCTGCATTGTGTTCTGATGGGTCTCACAGACATGCATGCTTTGAAGAATTTCATTTCAAAATTACAAAATATGTATACAATAAATCATCAGTTGATTTAAAATTAAATCATTCTGGTTGTATTTATGTTCATGAATCAAATGTGACTTTTCTCGCTTTACATAGGTCTATGCTGTTTTCAACCTCAACCTTTGCGAATGACATTTTCATTTAGAATCTTATCATTTCATAATTATTACCTTTCAGAACTCCTAGGGAGAGAACAAAAGCTTCCTCTTTGTATTTCCATTGTTATGTTCCTTTGAAGAACAAATTAAATTTCAATCCCAGCCAAAACAAACTTTTAAAGTACAAAATAAATTAGAAATTACATGAAAAAATATCAAGCTGTGAAAGCTTGACTCAGGCTCTCATGAGTCCAGGTATATTCAAGATAATTTATAACTGTGTTTAATTTTCTTTATTTAACCAGAGTGGACCACCTTCAGCCTGATATAACTGGTAAATCTCCCACTGAAGTCAATGAGAATTGCTCCAGCTTATGCCATGACTCATGTGATGTTAATCAAAAACTGAAATATTTTATACTCTTTGGTTGATTATTCATTATTATTATTGCATGTCTAGAGATACAGAGAGATTCACTAATGTTTATCAGCACTCTTGCAAAATGTATCCAGTATTTTATACAATAATGAATTTTCACACATTTCCTCATTATAAGCAATTCTCATCATTCTCACCATGTCAGTTTCCTTTCATTTCACTCCAAGATAATTTCTCTTTTAGTGACTTCTCTTTTAGCTTTGAATAAACTCTGGCCCTGATCACCAGTAGACCTTAAAAATCACATGGCATTTTTGCAAGTCTAGGAGTGTCACTGTTGCTGCCCTAGCCACATTTCAATTTAAATTCAAACTAACTAACTTCACATTCACTAGGATTATTGTCTCAGTCTTCCGAATTACTTATAAAATTCCCAAAACATTAGTCAGTTGTTTCAATACTCAAGTAAGAAAATTACCGAGCAGAAATACATTGTCACTTAGATGCTACTATTCATATTACAATGAAAATATGAGTTCTTGAGAGTTGTTTCCAGTACACAGTTGCCACCTCACTTTATTGCCTGTACCAGCATGAGAGGATGTCTGGCTTCAAGCAAAGTAGTCTGAGAGGAAAGAGCATTGGTATGACTGCAGCCTACCTAATTTCAAAGGCTATGGAATCAATGACAAGGTGTCTCTCCCATCTCTCTTAGGCTTGCTTTGCTGATCTCTTTAGGTGGAGGAAACCTAAAGAGAAAACCAGCCTGGGAGAGAAATAGCAGAAATCAAGAGACCTGTATAGTGTTCAACTCTCAGCAAGGGACAAAAGTGTAAGTGGCTCCTGGCAGCTCCAGTCAGACAAAGAGATGGGGTGGCAGCACTCAAGGTTTGGCAGGGAGAACAGTACTGATGTAAAGGAGAGAGGCACTCATCTAGTAAAATAGTAACACCTGGCCCACTAAAAAGATTGACCTATATGCCTGTTTTACCAGAGATTGGAATTGGCGCTGCTCCAGGAAGCAGGAAAATTTTACAAGAGATGTTACATCTGTCTGTTTCCATTGTGAGTAGGCTGAGAAGATGAGAGAAGGGCCACTGCACATAAAGCACCCAAGAAGACCCACAAAAGGGCCTAAAAGGCGCATAGGGATTAATGGTTGCATTGACTGAAACTTAGATAAACATCCAACTTTTAATGTGAACTGAATCTCTAAAGCTTTTTGAGATTCACCCATTACTAGCTAGAAGTAGCTCCAGCTTGATTTAACTGTTTAGAGATGGTTTTAGGAGGAGCCAATCCATTTTTTCCAGACTTTGGGTGCGGGAAAGGAAGCTAGAAAAGGAATTCCAGTCCAAACTACCCAACAGTTTTAGTCTGTTCTCATTTCCAATTCAGATCTGGGAGATTTCCCAACTCCCAATTCCAATTTAAGTCGGTGTAGAAGATTTCCAAAAACATCAGTCAATCCCTTTATGCTGGGTAAGCAAGACCTCAGGCTTGACTGATGTGGCAAGAAGTGGGAGAAACAGATGACTTGGTATAAGCTGCGACCCCTCCTCATAGATTTAAATCTGAAATGTTTAAGAAACATTCTCCCTTCCCACCTTACTCACAGGAGGATAGAGTCGCCTGTCATGTTGGTCTCTTTTTGTCTTAAAAAGCTATGAATCTGAGACCAATGTGACAGTCGACGCTATCCTCCTGTGAGTAAGGTGGGAAGGGAGACTGTTTCTTAAACATTTCAGATTTAAATCTATGATGGGGTGTCAGAGTGAAGACATCATCAGTTGGGACTCTTTGGAGGTAGAGTAAGTCTCAAAGCTTTAAATTAAATGACAAAAATGCAAACAATTATATACAATTTATAGAACCCCAGAGATCTCCTTTATCTATGTATCTAAAAACAAGGCTGGGCAGTAAGAAATGATCTTAACATTAATCTACTGGCACAAATTTATGGTATAATGGAGGAGGAACAAACAAGGGCATAGTGGGGCTTTCAAAAGTCAATGGGAGTTAGGCTTCTAGGTGCTTCTGAATCCCACTGGGCACCTATCTGCATATTTAGGCACATAAATACCTTTGAAAATCTGGCCCCAAATCCTTTGCTTAGAATAATTAAGGGAGAGCTGCAGTGGATGAACCCAAGACATGAGTAGTCTCCATGGTGCTTTGCTCTAGGAGTCTTTTGTGTTCCAGTTACTCAGTCTCTAGCTCCCCACAGCTTTCCTTTTCTAATCAAAATTTTGAGCAAAAGAGAAAAAATATGTTTATTGAGAATAAATGTTACAAAACAATTTTATTTTCCCCTGGAGCCTTGCCAAAAGAAGCAGAAATCCCTGGATATATTACATGCACAGCCACAGTTATACATTTGAACTTATTCAATAACAGTAGAGTCTAGAAGACGCAAGTGAGATCAGGGCCCTGTTGTGCAAGGTGCTGTACAAACACATAGTAAAAGACAGTCTCTGCCCTCAAACTCTAACAGATGGGGAAGCCCAAGCACCATGGTTTCAATGGTGCTGTGTTGACAAGAAGTTGGGACAGAGCAGGGCAGAGTCCAGGAGTTGTTGTGGAGTTAGATGGCCTCTATGCAAATAGCCCTGTACTGCAGAAATCCCGTTATTTCCATGGCAGGGAAAGTGTGAGTGTCCGTGAGGTTTAGGGGCCAGACCCACAGACAGGGTCTGAGTAGACCACTTTTCCTTTTCTCAGTTATTCAACCCTTACCACAAAGGACTCCCAAATAGTCCAACTCCTCTCAAGCCTTCCTCCCAGACTTTTATTTATTATTTTTTTAAAACAGTCTCCTTCCTCAAGTCATTTCCCCTCTGTAAAATCAGAGCTCCTGCCTTTTCTTAGTGTCCTCTGGCAGGCAGACTTGCCATCTCCCTTAGACTGAGGAAGAGCAGGCCTTCTTATAGTCGCCTTGTTAGCAGCCTTTGAGTTCCAATGCATGTTGGGCTTCTAGTCCCAGAAGCCTGTGAAAACTGAACCCTCTTAGGGTAGGCTTACACAGTGTTTTGGAGCGAGCAGCAGCGAGCCTGTCAGCCCAGGTCGACAGACTTGGGCCAGCGGGGCTCATGCTACCATTCTAAAAATAGCTGCGCAGACAGTGCTTTGAAGTTGAGGATCTCTGAAACCCAGTCCCCACCCTAGGCTTCAGAGCCCAAGCTCCAACTTCAAAGTGCTGACTACATAGCTATTTTTAGAGTGCTAGTCTAGGAGTCTAGACTAGCTGGCCAGAGTCTGTCAAGCTGGGTTGGGAGGGTCACTCCCACTCACTCTAAAACACTGTGTAGACATAACCATAAAGGCCCAATAGCACCCTGTGGTAAAAACTAACTAAAAAATTCTTGAGCCTCGCTTGGAAGAATATCACAGACATACTTGGGTGTATAAGGCTAGGGAAAGGCCCTGGACAAAGACAACCCTGATCGCTGGTCACTTCAGGCTATAACATCAATTTATGGAGAAGAAGATGATGATGGGTGAAGAGTTGTTCTGGTTATGTAATGTTACTGAGATTCGTACTGGGTTACTTATGCTTCAGAATCCATTTAGATTTGCCTGTTTCAGCCTAAATACAGCAAACTACATCAGGAGGTTCTACCTATACTATTATATGGCGCTTACTTCTTACACAAAAAGACATAAGTTGTGTCATCAATATGCCTTACTTAAAAGTTAAGAACACAAGAAGAACATACGGACGGCCATAATGGTTGTTTAGCAGGCTTCCTGCTTCTAATGTACTTAAAAAAAAATGCTATTACTTTTTGAGTCTTTGACTAGCTGTTCTTCAAATTCTTTTTTATCCTTCCTAATTTTTACATTTCATTTGCCAGAGTTTATGCGCTTTTCTATTTTCCTCACTAAGATTTAACTTCCACTTTTTAAAGGATGCCTTTTTGCCTCTCACTGCTTCTTTTACTTTGTTGTTTAGCCACAGTGGGACTTTTTTGGTTCTCTGTTTTTTAATTTGGGGTATACCTTTAAGTTGGGCCTCTCTTATGGTGTCTTCAAAAAGTTTCCATGCAGCTTGCATGGATTTCACTTTTGGCTCTTTATTTTTTAATTTCTGTTTAAGTAACCTCCTCATTTTTGTGTAGTTCCCCTTTCTGAAATTAAATGCTATAGTGTTGGGCTGCTGTAGTGTTTTCTCTGCCACAGGGATGTTAAATTTAATTATATTATGGTCATTATTACCAAGCAGTCCAGCTATATTCACATCTTGGACCAGATCCTGTGCTCCACTTAGGACTAAATCAAGAATTGACTCTCCTCTTGTGGGTTCCAGGACTAGCTGCTCTAAGAAGCAGTCATTTAAGGAGTCAAGAAACTTTATCTCTGCATCCAGTCCTGAGGTGACATGTACCCAGTCAATATGAGGATAGTTGAAATCCCCCATTATTACTGAGTTTTTTTATTTTAATAGCCTCTCTAATCTCCCTGAGCATTTCACAGTCACTATCACCATCCTGGTCAGGATGGTCAGGAAATTCAACTTATTTTGCCTCCAACACCCTGGTTTTTCAAATAAACTTTTTCAGATACTCGGATGCAAATCTGCTGCTATAAAGTTCCCCGTTATTAAGAAGAGCTAAAATGTATATCAACTGGCATTTTTCCCCAATGCCTATTTGCATCTGTAAATCAAACAGCTTATATATCTACCAGTCTATTTAACCAGTTTGTCAGGAATTTCTTTTTCTGAAACAATTTCAAAAAGAGGTAAGAAGAAAACATATTGCATGAATGTACTTTTTAAAATTAAAAAGTGATATAGTCTACTAAGTTCTCTCTTTCTTAGAACATTATTTTTGTCTCAAAGAACATTTGCTCTCCCAGACTGGCTCGCTGTTAAGAAAAATCAAAGAAAACACTAACATTTCAGTACTAGCCTACACTCTATGTTAAATCATCATTCTAACAGTGTCCCCATGGCTGAAAAACATGCCCTTTTCCTTGAAATCTGCCCTAGTATAGATGAAAAACTGCCAGTAGAAATTACCACATTTGCCATGACTGCGATTGGGTGGGTTTCTGCAGTTGGATTCAATGAAACTATGGAAAATGTTGTTAGTAACAACTCTAAGGTTATAAAAAAATCACCAAGTGACAGGTTTCTAGATTAAAAGGAAATATTAAAAATCCCTTTCAATATTTAAAGCTTACTTAACTAGTAGCACTTTACATGACACTGACTCGTGTCATTTTCTTTCATTCTTCTTTGATCCATGCAAAGAAGTTACACAATTGCAAATATCTTACCATGTCACCTTCTCATACATATATGAGATGAAAGAATATTATCTCAAGCTGAGTGATAAGCCCTGTACCAAAACTACTGATAAAATCTCTACAATCAGATGATAAGTAAAAGCAAGAAGGTGGATGTATTAGGCATGTTTTCTTTAATTTTTTAAAACATTGGTTAAGGAAAAATGTTATTCTAACATGATATTTAAGGCTACTAAGTAATGTCAAGCTTTTGTGACAGGTTAGCTGAGATATCTGTCAACATACAGGCATCATCCAAGGAGCTTTTATTTGCATGATTGTGAAGTGGCAAACCACCAATACTGTTTCCCCTCTGATTCTAAATGTACAGAGGGCGTCAGAAGGCTTATTAACATAAAATAAAATTAGCCCTGGTCTGTTTTATTTTAAATTGATTCTTTTTTTTTTTTTTTTAAAGGAACTCAGTTCCTTTCCCATACTTGGTATATAGTTCATCTTTTTTTTCTCAGACTTAATTCTCCAAGTCTGGTCTGTCAGCCAGTATAAACAACACTTGATGAATGAGACTCAAGGTGTTTAGTCACCTGAAGCAGCTGTTTGAAGTAACTCTACACACAGCCTGAGGCCTGTGTTTTCACAGCTGTGGGAACTCTTCAAAAGCTTTCCCTCTTGGCCTAGCTCTTTGCTGTGGCTTTAGACTCTTAGCGCAAAATCTGGACAATTTCAAAAGGGCAGAATGAAACTAGAGACAGTAATTTTTGATGATTTTGAGCCAAAAACAGTCTAAAATAAATAAATGAAGTACATTTGAAAGTGCTTTACCTAGGTGGGCTATATATCTGAGAATTGTTCACTCTTCATGTGCCCATGCACTCAAAAAGGGAGATATATGGGTAAAATACTACTCTCTGTTTACATGGTAGTATTTTCATTTTCTTCTCTGATGCAGCTACATTCAAATTCAACTGAAAACACACATACCTGAAATAAACTTTGTGAGTTCTTCAAAGTTTGAAAGCTCTCCAAACTTGTAAATAGACCTGCAGTGATTAATGGACTGGACTCCCCTCTGGTGAGCTTAGGAGAACTGGCCTCACAAAGGTCATATAATTTCTTCTCTTGGCCTGGTAGTGTCTGCTTTCATGACATGCCTCAATGTGTCCATTAGTGTAGCCCAGATGGTGATGAGACCGAAAAAAAAGAAAAAATAGAACCCGCCTCTGAGCTGGCGGGGAAATTACAGTTTTGGAAAAGTGGGACCCAGTCATGCAGCTGGGCTGAAATGTTATATTCAGAGTGAGATCATGCATCCGAATATGTGATTTTATTTGGGGGTGGGGTGGATTGGAACCATAAAGAATGATGATGAATTAGTTGGATAAGTGAGAGGGATGAAGGGCCAGGTTCTGCCACCCTCTACTCACATTGTGTAATACCTCTCCCCTCCAGAAGCCCTGCTGATTGCAAATGGGACTGCTTGAGGTACTAATCATCATGAATAAGGGTGGCTGAGTCTGGTCCAAAGAGATCAGTGTAATTGAAAATGAAAGCAGTGGGGGATCAAATTGAACCCCAGGAATGGATTTCGGTGGGTGGATTTGACCCAGTGGAGTTCTATTGGGGATGTTTTTCGCCTAGTAAATAATGCTTTTCCATACAAAAGTCTCAAAAACACCACAAAGAGAAAATAAACAAACTGAACTCCAATTTTTAAATGTTTTAAAACAAAAGCATCAGCTAGATTAACAGAAGATGAGCAAGGACAAAAGCAGGGATAAACTAGGCCTGAGACAAAACAATATAAATGTCCCCACTTCTCTGTTTTTGTAATTCCTCCCTCCCACTGTACTTGTACCTATTCCCTACCCCTTTGTTTCTCTCCTCCTCTCTCCTTTTCCCTGCCTCTCGCAAACACTCTCATTTTAATAGGAAGAGCTTAGTTTACCCATATTCTTCAGCTGTGGTACTCTTCACATTCACCTTTATTAAGGTTTTTTGTTGTGTAATTTTGTATTCATCATATACTTGAGCCCTATATTTTCAGCTGATTGTAGCCATTTTTTACACTGTCAAAGCTCAGGCTGTAGGAGTTAGGAATTGGTGAATTATGGCAAATAATAGTATTTTAAATAATTATTTATTAACAGTATAAACAATATAGTTAGATGATATGTGGAATAGTATTCTCCATTTTTCATTTCTTTGATAATGCTTGTAAGTTTTAAAACAAAAAACCCCTCTTCATTTTAACCCTACCTTTTTCTGAAGTAGTCATATATTGTCTCTCAAAAAAAGATTTGTGTGGAAAGAAACTTCCATGCTTCTATGCAAAAGCATTCTGCAGGTCTATCCTGTCCATAAAAATAATTGTTTTCAAATCTCTGCCTGCTTTTCTGGCAGGCCTAGCCATATTTTGAAGATGCACTCACACATATATTATGGGTGGTACTGTTAGTCAAGCAGCTTTCCATAAGAAAGGAAGGATGGTGCAGTGATTAAGGCAGTAACCTGGCCCACAAGAAACATAGGTTCAGGTCTCTGCTCTACCAAAGGCTCCCTGTGAGACTGTGGGCAAGTCACTTAGTCTCTTTGTTTTAGTTCCCCATATGTAAAATAGGGATAATAACTCTCCCCTACTGCACAGGCGTGTTGTGAGGATAAAATACACTACAGATTGTGAAGTGCTCAGATACTATGGTAATTGGGGCCATATGAGTACCAAAAGGTAGGTCTACACTTATGGTGACCTGTAGTTTACAGACACTGCATGCCCAGATAGTACAGGTATAAATAGCAGCGTAGACAGTGATATGTGGCAGAGCAGGGTGCCCTACATGTCTGAACTCTAGGGTATGTACCCTACTCAGCTCTCTACATGCCCAAGCAATGCCTTCCATGTCTACACTGCTATTTTTAGCAGTGTAGGGTCCCATGGTCTCTCCACTGCTGGAGCCTTTCACTGCCATGTGTACTTACACACCTCAGTGACAAGTGTGGACACAGTTGCTTTTCACTGCACTTTCACTGCCTGTACCCTATACACTGCCATAAGTGTAGTCATAGTCTATAAGCCCTGGTCTACACTAGGAGTTGAAGTCGAATTTAGCAGCGTTAAATCGATTTAACCCTGCACCCGTTTACACGACGAAGCCCTTTTTTTAGACTTAAAGGGCTCTTAAAATCGATTTCCGTACTCCACCCCCGACAAGGGGATTAGCACTAAAATCGGCCTTGCTGGCTCGAATTTGGGGTACTGTGGACACAATTAGACGGTATTGGCCTCCGGGAGCTACCTCAGAGTGCTCCATTGTGACCACTCTGGCCAGCACTCTCAACTCAGATGCACTGGCCAGGTAGACAGGAAAAGGCCTGCGAACTTTTGAATTTCAATTTCCTGTTTGGCCAGCATGGCAAGCTGCAGGTGACCATGCAGAGCTCATCAGCAGAGGTGACCATGATGGAGTCCCAGAATCGCAAAAGAGCTCCAGCATGGACAGAACGGGAGGTACGGGATCTGATCGCTGTATGGGGAGAGGAATCCGTGCTATCAGAACTACGTTCCAGTTTTCAAAATGCCAAAACATTTGTCAAAATCTCCCAGGGCATGAAGGACAGGGGCCATAACAGGAACCCGAAGCAGTGCGCGTGAAACTTAAGGAGCTGAGGCAAGCCTACCAGAAAACCAGAGAGGCGAACGGCCGCTCCAGGTCAGAGCCCAAAACATGCCGCTTCTATGATGAGCTTCATGCCATTTTAAGGGGTTCAGCCACCACTACATCAGCGATGTTGTTTGACTCCTTCAATGGAGATGGAGGCAACATGGAAGCAGGTTTTGGGGACGAGGAAGATGATGATGATGAGGTTGTAGATAGCTCACAGCAAGCAAGCAGAGAAACCAGTTTTCTCGACAGCCAGGAACTGTCTCTCACCCTGGACCTGGAGCCAGTACCCCCTGAACCCACCCAAGGCTGCCTCCCGGACCCGCCAGGCGGAGAAGGGACCTCTGGTGAGTGTACCTTTTAAAATACTATACCTGGTTTAAAAGCAAGCATGTGAAAGGATTAATTTGCCCTGGCATTCGCGGCTCTCCTGGATATACTCCCAAAGCCTTTGCAAAAGGTTTCTGGGGAGGGCAGCCTTATTCCATCCACCATGGTAGGACACTTTACCACTCCAGGCCAGTAGCACGTACTCGGGAATCATTGTAGAACAAAGCATTGCAGTATATGTTTGCTGGCATTCAAACAACATCCGTTCTTTATCGCTCTGTGTTATCCTCAGGAGAGTGATATCATTCATGGTCACCTGGTTGAAATAGGGTGCTTTTCTTAAGGGGACATTCAGAGGTGCCCGTTCCTGCTGGGCTGTTTGCCTGTGGCTGAACAGAAATGTTCCCCGCTGTTAGCCACGGGGAAGGGGAGGGTGGAGGTGCTAGCCACGCGCTGGGGGGAGGCAAAATGCGACTTTGGAACGAAAGCACATGTGCTATGTATATAATGTTAACAGCAAAGTTTTCCGTGAAAGACTGTAGCCATTGTTCTATAAAATGTGTCTTTTTAAATACCACTGTCCTTTTTTTTTCTCCACCAGCTGCATGTGTTTCAAGGATCACAGGATCTTCTCCTTCCCAGAGGCTAGCGAAGATCAGGAGGCGAAAAAAACGCACTTGCGATGAAATGTTCTCTGAGCTCATGCTGTCCTCCCACACTGACAGAGCACAGATGAATGCTTGGAGGCAGACAATGTCAGAGTGCAGGAAAGCACAAAATGACCGGGAGGAGAGGTGGTGGGCTGAAGAGAGTAAGTGGCAGGCTGAAGAGAGGGCTGAAGCTGAAAGGTGGTGGCAGCGTGATGAGAGGAGGCAGGACTCCAATGCTGAGGCTGCTGGAGGATCAAACTAATATGCTCCAGCATATGGTTGAGCTGCAGGAAAGGCAGCAGGAGCACAGACCACTGCTACAGCCCCTGTGTAACCAACGCCCTCCTCTCCAAGTTCCATAGCCTCCTCACCCAGACGCCCAAGAACGCGGTGGGGGGGCCTCCGGCCACCCAGCCACTCCACCCCAGAGGATTGCCCAAGCAACAGAAGGCTGGCATTAAATAAGTTTTAAACTTTTAAAGTGCTGTGTGGCCTTGTCCTTCCCTTCTCCACCACTCTCCTGGTGCTTCTCTCCTCCACCACCCCTCCTGGGCTACCTTGGTAGTTATCCCCCTATTTGTGTGATGAATTAATAAAGAATGCATGAATGTGAAGCACCAATGACTTTATTGCCTCTGCAAGTGGTGATCAAAGGGAGGAGGGGAGGGTGGTTAGCTTACAGGGAAGTAGAGTGAACCAAGGGGCAGGGGGTTTCATCAAGGAGAAACAAACAGAACTTTCACACCATAGCCTGGCCAGTCATGAAACTGGTTTTCAAAGCTTCTCTGATGCGCACCGCGCCCTCCTGTGCTCTTCTAACCACCCTGGTGTCTGGCTGTGCGTAACCAGCAGCTGGGCGATTTGCCTCAACCTCCCCCTTACTCTCACAGATATTGTGAAGCGCACAGCAAGCAGTAATAACAGTGGGAATAATGGCTTCGCTGAGGTCTAACCGAGTCAGTAAACTGCGCCAGCGTGCTTTTAAACGTCCAAATGCACATTCTACCACCATTCTGCACTTGCTCAACCTGTAGTTCAACAGCTCCTGACTACTGTCCAGGCTGCCTGTGTATGGCTTCATGAGCCATGGCATTAAGGGATAGGCTGGGTCCCCAAGGATAACTATAGGCATTTCAACATCCCCAACGGTTATTTTCTGGTCTGGGAATAAAGTCCCTTCCTGCAGCTTTTGAAACAGACAAGAGTTCCTGAAGATGCGAGCATCATGTACCTTTCCCGGCCATCCCATGTTGATGTTGGTGAAACATCCCTTGTGATCCACCAGTGCTTGCAGCACTATTGAAAAGTACCCCTTGCGGTTTATGTACTCGCCGGCTTGGTGCTCCGGTGCCAAGATAGGGATATGGGTTCCATCTATGGCCCCACCACAGTTAGGGAATCCCATTGCAGCAAAGCCATCCACTATGACCTGCACATTTCCCAGGGTCACTACCCTTGATATCAGCAGATCTTTGATTGCATTGGCTACTTGCATCCCAGCAGCCCCCACAGTAGATTTGCCCACTCCAAATTGACTCCCAACTGACCAGTAGCTGTCTGGCATTGCAAGCTTTCACAGGGCTATTGCCACTCACTTCTCAACTGTGAGGGCTGCTCTCATCTTGGTATTATTGCGTTTCAGGGCAGGGGAAAGCAAGTCAAAGTTCCATGAAAGTGCCCTTACGCATGCGAAAGTTTCGCAGCCACTGGGAATCATCCCAGACCTGCAACACTATGCAGTCCCACCACTCTGTTCTTGTTTCCCGAGCCCAGAATCGGCGTTCCACCGCATGAACCTGCCCCATTAGCACCATGATGCACACATTGCCAGGGCCTGTGCTTTGAGAGAAGTCTATGTCCATGTCCTCATCACTCTCGTCACCGCGCTGACGTCGCCTACTCACCCGGTTTCTCTTTGCCAGGTTCTGGTGCTGCATATACTGCTGGATAATGCGTGCGGTGTTTAATGTGCTCCTAATTGCCAAAGTGATCTGAGCGGGCTCCACGCTTGCCGTGGTATGGCGTCTGCACAGAAAAAAGGCACAGAACGATTGTCTGTCATTGCCCTGACGGAGGGAGGGGTGACTGACGACATGGTTTACAGGGTTGACTTACAGGGAATTAAAATCAACAAAGGGGGTGGCTTTGCGAGAAACTGAATGGCCCCCTCAAGGATAGAACTCAAAACCTCAAGGATAGAACTCAAAACTGGGTTTAGCAGGCCGTTGATTTCACAGAGGGAGGGAGGGAGGAGAAAATGAATACAAAATAAATCTGGTCTATTTCTTGTTTTGAGCCACTTCATCTATCTTTATACATCTTGCTGGCAGCAGACTGTGCAGTACGACCACTAGCCATTGTCATCTCCTGGGTGCTTGGCAGAAGACGGTGCAGTATGACTGCTGGCCATTGTCTTCTGCTGGCTGCTGATTAAAAGACAGTGCACTGCTGGTAGGACTCAATCGCCATGAGACGAAACTTAAAAGGGAAATGACCTGGCTGAGTCACTCCCATGTTTGCCCAGCTGCCCCTGACCTCATCGAGGTTGGTTAAAGGAGGACCCAGGACTACGTCGACGACGGCTACTAGTCATTCTGCACTGTCTGCTGCCAAAAGGCAATAAACTGCTGCTGTGTAGCAATGCAGTACCGCGTCTGCCAGCACCCAGAAGACATACGGTGATGGTTAGCTGAGCGGGCTCCATGCTTGCCGTGGTATGGTGTCTGCACAGGTAACTCAAGAAAAAAGGCACAAAACGATTGCCTGCCCTTGCTTTCACAGAAGGAGGGAGGGAAGGGGGGCCTGACGATATGTACCCAGAACCACCCGTGACAATGTTTTAGCCCCATCAGGCACTGGGATTTCTACCCAGAATTCAAATGGGCGTGGAGACTGCGGGAACGGTGGGATAGCTACCCACAGGGCAACGCAAAGGGTGCAAACCCCTGCAGCCACACAGAACTCCATTGACTTCAGTGGGACTGGGTGCAAGCACTGGGAGCTACTTGCCAGGTCAGCGCAGCCCTTAAAGGTCAAAACCCAGCCAAGTTAGCACAGCAGTACAGGGGTGCTCCTTCTATTTCTGTGCCAGCACCTCATTATTTGTAGCAGTGTAGGAGAGGAAGCAGACTTCCCAAAGCTGCTGCATGTCCCGCCTGAAAAAGGATGTGGAAAAAGGACCAAATCCTGGCTCTGTCCCCTAAACACACCAATGGGATTACTGCACTGACACTTCAGGTAGTATGTATTGTGCAGGTTCTATACTCCCTTCCCAGGGTAGTGAGAAGATCAAGAGGGACACTGTGATCACCTCAGTCAGTCTCCCTCCCAGGATGCTCCATGAACATAACAACATAGTGCCCCTGTCCCTAGGCAGTTCATAATGTCATGATCTCACCCTAAATTAGCAAGTACCAAGTTTTGTTGTTGTTTTTAAAATGGCACAGGCCTTAAAGATTTCAGAATTTCAGGAGCACTTCAACTCTCAGGACAAGATGACATTGTTTTTAGCTTATCCAAAATGACCTCTTCCTTTGTTTCAGGTTAGTTGCAGTGACTTGTGAGAGCCTTTTATTGGGAATATGTTTAAAGAAGGATAGGATTATAAAGGGTCTTTTTTGGTGGAAGTTAAGGATTTTATAAAAGCTGAAAACAGCAAAATTCTATACCCTCCATGAACACGAATGCAAACATTACCTGGCTTTCAGACAAGAGTTTTATGAGTTCTTTCTCACCATAAACAGCAGTATTTTATTACTCAATTTAATTAAAACTTCTTCTAGAGACCACCTATGCAACGTGACTACTTTTGGTTCCTTTTACTCTTAGAGTGCTGTATGCTTCTTAACCTCTCCAGGTTTTCTGTCTGGATCATTTTGGGATGGGTTTTAACCAATTTAATCTGTATATGAAAAAATGCAAAAACTATGTAAGAGCATCTTTTAATAATCAGAAAATATATTTTGTGCATATAATGATTTACCTTAATTAATGAGCGTTAGAAACTGTTAGATTTATGTTCCTAAGCAGTGATAGCTATACATATTAGTGCTGCCTTTTTAAAATGGCACATCAATTGTATTACTTACATATGATCATATTGAAAACAAAGAAAGCACACTAGGGACCCAGTCCTTCAAACATGCACTTGAATAACTTTATGTATGGAAATAATCCTATTCAACTCAATGGAATGACTTATATGCATAAAGTTACCTGCCTACGGCACTGATCTTGCAAAAAGTTATGCATGCGCTTAACTTTATGCATGTGAGTAAACTCATTGAGTTCAGCAAGACTATTCAGATGAGTAAAATGTGTGGCCAAATGTTTGCAGGACAAGAGCCAAAAAATGTTAGAGGGCATATAGACCCCTACATAATTTAAATTGTATTTGCTTTCTTCAGCTCTCAACACTTCTGTGTGGTATAGATTACTATCTCCAACTTCATGAAATGCACCAGCATGCATTCATTGTTGATACCACACACACCATAGATCGATCAAGGTCGCATCAAACTTATTTTACTACTTTACCTATTTATAAATGTAAAAATATTCAACAACAAACAAAACCTTGCTGGTTTAGAGTGGACAATTCACTACTGCGCATCTCTCATTTCTTTCAGTGAAACACTTTCCCTGGTAAAACAAAATGTCCATTGTCACCATTATCATTCATCTGGATCTCAGAGTGAGAAGTGGCTCTGTGCTTTATATTTAGCTTTGAGTATAGTGTACCTAAATATTTCATTTACATGACATTTTAGAGAAATCAATATTAGATCTGATTGATATATAGTCACAACTATGAATCAAATTCCAGTACAAAATTGGACATGCGCTGCAAATTTAACTTGTGAATACAGGTTTAGTTGAGTGGTTTCTGAGTTGCAATCATAGTTCTGGAGCATGCTTGGAATTAAAATGTTTGAATTCCAAAAGCTTGCTTAGTTTGGTCCTCCTAATCATGTTTCTATTTAAGTCAAAAGCAAAACTTCCAACGACTTCAATGGAAGCAGCTTTGGGGCCTTTGTTTTTAAAGGCATACCCTTGATGAAAAGCTTTCCCACTTGGTGTCCTTTGCCAATTAAATGTATCTGTCAATTGCTTGATTTCTTCCTTGTTTTGTTAATTAGAATAGAGTTGAACTGTTGAAAATGGAGGTTACAAATTTCATAATCTGGGATAGAGTGAGACTCGTTTTTTTAACATTTAGAAAAATATAAAGGATCAAATTAAAATAGTTAGGCACACTGGCCAGTTGACTTTCTTATTTAAACAATAAATTGGTATCTACATTTCCAGTAATTAATTTCTATTCCAATTTACATATCTCACTCCTTTAATTTTTTGTTTTCATGTTTTAAAACTGTAATGCAGCTAACATCTATTTAAAGTAACCTTCTCTCCCCAGTGATTGATGTTAGATACAACAATTACAATGCCAATGCTGGGGATAATTCTTTGCAGATGTTGTCAAATTACAGGTTAAATGAGGAAAAAAGTTTCTTTCTTCCGGCCACCCACTCTACTTCCCTTGAAATAGGTGCACAGTACTGTATATCCTGTGCTGTAGGTGCTGTAATTCCCCAGTCAATCACTCATCTGGTTTAAATGACTTCCATTTGCCATTTCAAAGGATGACAGAATGTTATGTTCAGATTGTTTTGCAGGTACCAAAAATGCAGTAACTCTGCTTTGTGTTTTAGCTGGCAAAGAGAAGTGAGCTGGATCTGGCAAGGTTTTGCTGATTTTCCCCTTTAATATAAATAACATTTGCCATTGAGAACAAAAAAAGGTTAGCTTATTTTAACCCTTTGTACAGTTTTCCATTCTTTAAAGATAAAACGGATTCTTTGCCTTAACACTAAGCATGACCAGAAATAAATGGGATGTATTACATTGATTAGGGACAGACTGAGCCTGGGTCCCGCATGTCTGTGCAGAGGAGGTGCAAGAAACCTCCCCATTCCCAAATCCTTGTGGTAAAAGCAAGACACAATCATATTCCCTCCATGCACCCTAAAGGGGATAGAGAAAGAAGCGAGGAGAAGACAAAACAGTGGCTTCACCTTGCTCTGTATTATCCTGAAGAATAGGTCAAATGCAGGGAGGGAAGTGAGTTGTACCATTCTGAAGGATGGCAGTGGAACCTGGAGTTGCTGTTGAAAGCATGGTCTGTGTCAGAAGCATAAGTCAGTTTTCCCTGCAGTGGTGAATCCATGCTGCCTCCTACTCAGGGTTTTGTATTAATAGGCATGTTCTAACCCACAGCAATAAGCCCAAAGGCATTTTTCTTTGTAAATGTTAAGGTATGATTGCAAAACTTTATTTCCACTGTAAAGGAAGAGCAGAAATGATTCATAGGTCTGACTAAAGGAAAGGAAGATGAGTATGTTTAGAGATTAGGCCAGAAGACAGGGAATTAGGATGTTTATATTTTATTCCTGTCCTTGGCACTGACTTGCTGTGTGGCCTCAGACAAGTCACTTAATCCATGGCTCAGTTTCCCCATCTGCAAAACATGTATACAACACTGATCTCCTTCAGAAAGGTGATGTGAGGTTTAATGCTTTAGGCCTGGTTCTGCTAGGTCCTCATGCAAATTCACAGTGGGAGCAGAAGGATTAAGTAGTCCCACACTAACCACTGCACAGCCTTCATAAAGACCAAGCAGAATTCTAGTCCCTCCATAAAACAGGATGCAAGTATAGAGAGAACAGATGGCCCAGTAGGTAGAGCACTAGCCTAAGAGCTGGGTTCAATTTCCTGTTCTACCACAGACTTCTTCTGTGACCTTGGGTAAGTTATTTAGCTTCTCTGCATCTCAGCCTTCCATCTGTAAAATGGGGATACTACTACTGGCCTACCTCGGAGGGGTGTTGTAAGATAAACACACTAAAGATTGTGAGCTCTATGGTGATGTGGCCATATAAGTTCCTAAAATAGATAGATACAGCTCTTCCTGAAGGGGGCATGGAGAAGCCAGGAACAGGTGGAACTATGTGGAGTTGGCCAGCCTTGGGGGAGGGGAAGTAAGTTACACCCCAGGAAAGGGTGGTGCAGTGTATTCACTCTTTCTGTGAAACATTCATGGCCTGTGGAGTGCTGCATTGCCCCTCCAAATGGCCTGCAAGATATTCACAATCAAGCTATCTGAGGTCTTGTAGAGATTACGTTTTTCAGGAGCCAAGTATTTCAAAAACTAACTCTGACTTTTTCCATCATCACGTTCCCTTTTTTTAATAAATCCCATTCCTATCTGATCTCATGCTTTCCTGCTTTGTGATAAACTCCTCCCAGGCATCTACACAATGTGTGTGACGCAAATATTGCCTGTTGTCTGATTCTGGCACACCTCCACACTTTTGCCCCATTTCCCCCTCCCTTTCTTAATCGATGTCTAGACAGTCCTTAATTCCTTCTCCTGGCCAGGCAGGCATGCAGCTGCTTTGCGTTCTGACATTAGCGCCACCCAATGGATCAGTTAAATTTATTTTTAAGTGAATAAGTTTAATAATTCTCAGAACTGGGCTCAAGCATTGTTTTAAATATTGAGACCTAGAGCATGTGACTGGTATTCTGAGTTTCCAAGTCTTGGCTCTTAAGAAGAAAGCGTAGTTTGCTGATGAAGACTTGTGGTTTTCCTGTTTGTTGTCTGGAAAAGAGCATGTGGAGGTGGGGTGCCAACGGACAGAGCAGGGGCAAAAAATAAATAACTACAGATTTATTTGTATGTACAGAAGATGCATATTCCCCATTTGCTTTATTCGTTGCAAAGAGTGCTGTGTCCCAAAGGTAACAGGATCACAGATCCTGATCTTTAAAGCATGGGCTCGAGGACCATGGGACATTTGACCTATGTGCAGTGATTACGGAACACTGCAGTGGAGCTGTGTCTACAAGAAATGAAAGAATTTTGGTCTGCCCAAAAATGGAGCCAAAGAAACTTCACTTGCAAAACGATTTAAAACTCTCCAGTAACAGAGCTGCCCAGCCAAACAGTTTCTGTAAAAGGATAAAAAGTTTCCTGCCAGCCTCCTTTACTCTGTTGTGCTTTACTATGTACTTTTGCCACATGAAATAATTTTAAAACCAGAGTTTGCTTTCTTGGTAAAGACAGTAGACAGTGTTGTGAAACTGGAATCATGTTTGATCTATGACAGTCATAGAGTAGAATGCATAAGTCTCAGCTCAGAATTTATTCACAATTTGTATCATCTGCCCTGCTCACAGAAAATCCAAGAGCTAATCATTATTCACTCTAATTTATTCATTACTCAGAAATGTTTTGACTAATATGCTTTTTAATAATTTACTTTATAAATTGACCATGGCTGTTGAAAATTCAAATTGTGACCACATGGCACTGTATCTGTACACTGGTTTAGATGAGTGTGCAAATACTAGTGACACAAATGCTTGCTAGTGAATTTGAAATTTGGATTCTGTGAAAGTTCCTGTGTATACAAGACTTTGAAATTACCATTATAGACAACATTTTTTGGTCAAACAAGCTCAAAAAGTTCACAAAAGCAAGCGCAAAAAAGGCACAAACATGTTATCCAGTTCTAGAAAACTGAGATTGCTGAAATGGTTAAAAATAAATCAAATTGTTTTATCTTATATTTATATTCCAAATTCACACACAAATATATGAATATTTGTGTATCACAACATGTATACTGCATATGTTATATACATGCACAGTGTGTGTAAGCTCTACAATATGTTTGCAGCTGTTTGTATAAGGGATGCATTTTACAATATTTTTATTAGCAAGTACCCCATATTGACTTTTAATGGCAATATTTAGAAGCTATGACTGTATAAAAAATCTAGCACTCTTCATGTTCAGTGTAACATGGCAACAATGTCACAGTAATAGTACAGCAGTGCACCAAATCTTTGTTTAGATAAAGTCATTTGCTTATTCAAATTTATGGCAAGATTTATATTACTATCTACAAATAGATATCAATAGTTAAAGAGATTTTTATAGCTTTTTGACATTCAATATATTATGCAGGTTTAAAATGCTCTGGAAAATGGATGAACTATCTAAGCTGAATAACTTTCCACTTGTAAAAATGCATCTCAAAGTACAGAGGACACAGATTTAATACTTAGTCTTGCTTGTTTAAGCACATGGTAAAATGTAGACAGGTTTTTCATATTTTAATGCTGACGGAACAATACAGTCTCCACAGAGCCAAAGCTAAATGAAAAAATGACAGACATATCTTATTAGGGAAGATAATTTAAGTAATACTTATTTTTAATGCTTCACTTAAGCAATACTATTTTATTTCTCCGAAGACATACAGAACTCTTCCCTTCCCCTTGTTGGTTTATATTGCTGCATGCACTGCGCAAATAGTTATACAAAATAAAAATAACATAAAAGTGAGATTTTGAGCTGTTTCAAGTTTCTAATATATTGTAAGGACTCAATTATATCTCCCCCAAACACAGTATGACAGATCCTGTTTTATGCTGTACTTTCTTATTCACAAGCATGCTTCCATTTTCCAGGTAGCAGTTTAGATCAAAGCTTTAAAATAAAAATCCTACATACAAACCTCCCTTAAAATAACAATTAATTTGATGACTACCTGGAGAATCTAAGCCTTTGATTAATATAAATAATAGAAAATTTCCTAAATAACTTTTGCTCCTGGTAAGTTTCCAAGCAAGTAATTCACAAAATATGACTTTTTTCATTGGAAAGGTTATAAAAATTTGTTTGTTGGAGGTAGAGAAGGAAATGTAATTAAAGGCTAAATTCAGTCTCACATTTCATCTTAACTAAAAGAATATGTAGGATTTAGACAAAAGTCACCTAGGTATTTCCTTTTTTTTTTTTTTAAGGCAGTGCACATTGTCAGATTGTCAGCAAATCGAATTATGCAATAGCAGAACTACATCTGGCAGAACTGACTATGCCAGGTAACCTTAAATAGAAACTCTGCAGCAGTTAACTATGTTGCAACACTAGGCTTTGCTGGTAATAGTTATCAAAAGTTCCCCTTTGTAGCATTTCTATAAAAAATAAAAAGGGAAGAGGTGAAATGAAAACATGTTGGAGGGGGGGCGGTTATTTATAAAAGTCCCCTTTACAGTTGGAAATGCTTACAAAAGCATATATAAAATAAGGCAACTCTAGTTATTTTTAACTGCATATGGTCTACATAAAACAAAGCTACAGATCATAGAAGCTATAATGAAGGCAAGCTAAAGATCACAGCAATTTAGCCAGCCTCGAATCTGGAATGTCTCCAGGTGCTAGTCCAACAATCAAATATCCAGTGAATTTCTGGGGTAGCGATCTTCAAGAAGAACATTAATTTGTAAACTTGATAGGTTAATGTGTGAAGGTTTGTTTATAATAATTATTTTAGGAGTATGTGTATTAGTCAGATCTCAGATGTAGGACATGCAGACCCTCTCATCTGTTCAAACCTGCTTTATTTGCCCAGACATGTACAGTAGCTGATTTGACAAGAAACATTATGGTATGTGCAGCATCTACTGTATTTGAGATCAAAGCCAAGTCCTGGATCTTCACTTGTGTTTACAATTCATTACTGTGTATACATTTTCGGGTACAGTCTAAGTACTTGGTTCTGCAGCGATAGGTGCTGGAACTAGGGGTGCTACTGCACCTCCTGGTTTGAAGTGGTTTCCATAATATACAGGGTTTACAGTTTGGTTCAATGGCTCTCAGCACCCCCAGTATCCAAATTGTTCCAGCACCCCAGTCTGCAGCCAAGTATTTGAACAAAATACACTTTGTCCCCCAAAGCACACATTATTGTCAATGCACATGTGTGAAAGCCCGAAGTACAGTCCTTAGCTGTCCTAAAAGTAGAAAGGATGGCCATGTGGTTAAAGCTCAAGCTTAAGCACCATAAGACCCAATTTGTATCCCATCTCTGCCATGGCTGTATTTTGTTGCTCTTTGGCAAGTAACCTAGGGCTTCATTCTGCCACCCAGATTTCAATACGACTCTTTGTGAACTAATGTACTACTCAGCGTAAGAGGGTCAGATCAAGCCCTAAGTGATTAGCGAAAGGGCACAGAGAAAGTCTGTGAACAAATAAAGCTGGTGTGAACAAATGTATCTGATCAAATTACAGATCAAATCTGTATCAAATTTTGTATCTATCATGTATAGAACTGTGCCCTGATACTCTGAAAACATTTATAATTTTTGAATATGTATTTCCTACTGAAAACAAATGTGTTTATTACACTAAAAACAAGGAGAGAGCTCAAATCCACCTCTGCAGGAGTCTCCCATTTGCAGAAATCTCCTCTGTATTATATGTACCTCACAGTTTTGAAATTATAAGCTTTTAAGTATTTTGCAAATGGATTATAAACATTTTTTAGAGCTAGATCCTCCAAATAGTTGCCTCTGTTGAAGCATCTTGGGTTTTTACTACCCTTTGATGCTTTAACCTTAAGCTTTACTGTGAGTTGTGTAAAATAAAATTATGGATCTTTACTCATTTTCTCAGTTATTTTCCTCCAAGTATTCCCTTCAGTCTGATCCCTAAGTAAAAGACTAAAAATATGTGTGTATAGAAATTGTAAGCAATAATGACCTTGGCTTTAGCTTTGGCCTACCACTTCCCAAGTGGAATGAAAGAAGAACTATAACTAAGGTGAGCTGAAGGGCATCAGTGCATTCTGAAAATATTTTTCAATAAAGTTAAGTTTTGCTGGAGCCAAACCTAAGAAGAAATGACAGATATATATACCGTACTGCATCCCCACTCTCAACATGTGACATATTGACATTGCTCTGGGTAGCTAAAAGCATACAATAAACATATGTGGATATATTCTCCTCTTGTTGCTGAAGAGAGTTGCACATATCATTCTAGCTTATGCTAAAGCAGAGATTCCCAAGGTTTTTTTTGCTGCCCCCACTTTCGCATGGGAGTCATACAACAGACCCTGCCCCCTCACACACACACAACTTCTGCTTGTCCAGGCTGACCGAGGTGAACAGGCAGCCGATGCCTGGGATGGTGGCAGGACCCTGGCTGGTTCCATCCTTTGAAGAGCCTACAATAGTGTGGCTCCTGCCCTCTCTCCCCCCTGCCCAAAGCCTCTCCATCCTGCAGATTCTGGAGGGTTTGAAATATGCATGTTGCAGCCAGCCGGGTATCCAGGGCAGGACAGCAAAGGGGAGAGTACACAAGAAACCCCCAGGGATCAGGGAGAGGAGGAGAGGAAAATCAGCAGGCTGCTACCAGGACAGGGTGGGACCAGGCTGGGTGGGGCTATGTTCTCTCCTCCACCCCCATCTTCCTCCCCCACCAACCTTTGGGTACTCCGTGTGTGTCCTCCCTGTTGCTGCTCTGCTCTGTCCTGGGCACCAGGCCGGCCAACAGCCTCATGCCTCACCTCATATCCCCGATGACCTCGTCATGCCCCCCCTCCCTCAAGGGGCATGCCCCACAGTTTGAAAACCTATGTGTAATGAAAGATATGTTTATACATGACTGTGCATCAAGTTGAGACTGTACCCCTCAGGACTGATTTGTTGTTTTAGAAATTACAATGTGTAACACGTTTCTTACACTGCAGATCATAAGAATTTTATGGAGCAATTAACTACCCTAATTTAGTGACTACATACAAATGAGGTGTTGTCTTATGACTATGAATACAGGAACAACCAATATTGACATTAGTAAAGTGGTATTATTAACTCTTTAAAGATTGCACCTACATACACAGTTTGATGCTGACATGTTGAGTATTAACTCACTGTGCAAGCAGTCTGATTTCCGTGGGATGACTGATAAAGTAAAGCACTGGTAAACATGAATAAGAGTGGCAAGACTGTACCGTCATTTTGCTATCAGTCCCAAAAATCAGGGTCCTAAGGGATTAGAGGGAAGAAAATATGGTCACGGAATTATACATGTCATAATACACAGTGAGAACAGCCTCCTTAATAATATCTCACATTTACTGTATATAGCATTTTTTATCCCGTATAGTCTTAAAGCATTTTGCAAACCATGGACCAGCTCTTTAAATGTTCCAGCAACACCATTGTTAAAATCAAGGGGAGTTTTGTGGGAGTAAAGGCTATATGGTTGAGTCCTATTTGCATATAGGAATTGATTCTTCACTAGAATGCTGACATTCCTATAGTGGATAGCAACTGTAAGGCAGACAACAACTTTGTACAACATGAGTCAGAGGAGGGGGAAATTTGACCAAATATACTGGAACAAACTTCCCTTTTTACGAAAATGGAATGAGATATTTAATGTCTATGCAGAGCAGACAAGATCTTGGTTTCAGAGGTCTGATCCATAAAACTCCCACACAGTGGATTGCATGGAATTCATTTTTTTTCACTCTTGCATGGATTTGGACCTGTGGTTCCTAAGTGTCTAGACACTTCAAGCCTCAGACTAGGTCACTGTCCTCTGTGAAAAGCTTTCATCTCTCATAGCAGGGATTCTCAAACTCACAGTCACAAATACCAGGTACAGTATGGGGCTGAGGAAGGTAACCTGGATCACTGCAAAACTGACAAAACTAGGTGGTTTCTATGATCTGAGGGGAACAAATTCAGATAAGGGAAGGAATACTTAACTTGCTCTTTCCTCTGCTTCCTGCCCCATTTCCAGCTACTTACTCTTATCACAATCCCCACCCATCAGTACTCCAACCCCCTCCATCATCCACACCCCAACCACCAACATTACCCATAACCTACCACCCCCAGCTAGCACCACCCAGCTCATTCACCAATATTCCTAGCCAGGGTTTTAAGGAAAAATTGATGGAAGTACTCTGAGAAAAGGATGATTCCCACATCCCCTTATGGACAGTCTTGAATATTGAGTCCAGACACCAATGGCTCTCTCCTTGCATTACACAAGAGTTACCAAAGATTGTTGTTAGCATGGAGGCTTGTGGTAACAGACTGCCAGCACAGGCAGAAGAACATCTGGCTCATAGATCCTAATCATCTTAATCATCCTAATCATAGATCCTAATCATATGTAGAGGAATAGGGAAGGTTTACAGTCCCACCAGTGCAAGTCCTCTTGTTCTAACTGGCCAGTCCTCTGTAGCATGGGGCACAGGTCACTTGCTGGAGGATTCTCTGCTCCTTGAAGTCTTTAAACCACGATTTGAGGACTTCAATAGCTCAGACATAGGTGAGAGGTTTTTCACAGGAGTGGGTGGGTGAGATTCTGTGGCCTGCGTTGTGCAGGAGGTCGGACTAGATGATCATAATGGTCCCTTCTGACCTTAGTATCTATGAATCTATGAATCACCACATCTTTCTCACTCACAGCATGGCAACACACAGATTGCAGGGACAACACATCTTATTGAATTAGACTATTCATTATACATTAAAACTCATCATATTTTGAAAGTTAAAAAACTAATACCATAAAAATCTGCATGACTGTACAGATATGTGGATCAGTTCGACTATGATAGGAACCAAGTCAAGCTTTCAACTGAAACTTGAAAATATTTTTTCTGACATGCAAAAACCATTAGGTTCATTTTTTCTGCTGTTTCTGAACCGATGTGTGCCTCTGCACCTATATGTTTGAGCAAAGTGATGAGCCACAAAGAGAAAATGTGCCCTTTTCAATTTCCCAGCCCAATTCTATGAAGTTCCGAGAGTTTATAAATAATGGTCATATAAGCATTCACATATTTGGGTGTTTCTCTGAACAAAACCTGGTTCTGCAGTATTTATATGATCTGATTACCACTACTTCGCTCCAAAAAAAGCAAAGCAGTTCAGAGGCATAGCTTCTGCTCAACCCTTAATTCACTCAATTTTTCTTGGGTATCAGGGGGTGTCTACAAATCCTGGGTGATCATACTGCACAGGCTGCAATATCAAAGCAAGGAAGAGTAAACAAGCCAAACCTTAACTCTGAATTTCATTGCTTCTGTTTCTTTGTCTCAAAATCTTATCATGTGAACACAGCGTAGATTTTTTGGTTTAAGAAGAAAAATAATGGCTCGGGATTCAGGAAAATGACTCACATGGAACTAGTCCAGCTCTCCTAGTTTGGTTCTAGTCAGGTCAGTATGAATCAGATGACCCTTATCTTACTTTAAGACCGGATAAAAACTCTCCCCTCTCCCCCCATAAACCCAGCCAGTTTGTGCTACATTATGCAGCATATCTACTTCTCCTCTCACATTTCCTTGGTCTGCAAATCTGCCGATTACCTCCTCTGCAACATTTCCTGTATACGCCTCTCTCTTGATTCCATCTCTGCTTAAATCCTCTTCCATGCTGTCATTTCCCCTTGTCTTGAGTGTCCCTTCTTTCTTTTTGTCCATCCTGAGTCCCAGTTTTATCCTATTCCTAGCACACGTTGAATATCACCATGAGCTCCCTTAGGCATTAAGTTAAGCATGGCCCACATCCTACACAAGCCAAAATTGTTGTAACTGTTTTTAAAACACTCAGTGGAGTTGACCTCCAGGTCTTTGTGAGATTTCAGCTACGTGTGAACTGAAACCAGAAAACAGACCCTTCTTGGTTTTAGATTAAAGTTATCACATAAACTGCGGGGGCAGAACCAGGGATTCAAAACTGATCACCCCTCCCTGACCACAAAATTAATAAAGGCTTGGATTCAAAGTTTCAGTTTTGGCCAATCTCTAGCTGTGACATAAATAAACAGATAAAATAACAGAGTGCACATTAGCACTCTCTCTGTTAGCCTGCTAAAGGTTTTTTTCTTTTGAGAGCAGACACCTATACTAAAAAAGAAAGCAATAACTTAATACACATATGAATAGAAAAATAATATTCCATTTCATTCTGTGAAGAACTCAGTTTGCGTCAGATTCCAGAACGAGATCTAACCTGGCTCAGCTAGAAAAAAATTCAATGTTCCTGTAATAGAGTAGTGAACCTTTTATTTCTGTCACATGCTCATGCTTTTCACTCAGAGGCACACAAAAGTTAAGTGACTTGTTTAAAGTCACATATGGAATCTGCATTACAGCCAGAACAGGGCCCTGGAGTCCTCCCAATTCTGAGTCACTTGTTCTAACCTCTAGACCAATTTTCACATACAACACCAAATTTCATTCTGAAGTAGAGAGAAAAATAATGTTAATGCAATATGGTCCAGTGGGGAAAGGAACACCACACCTTGTGTTTCAGTTTCTCTTTGATGCCTTCTGTTTCTTTTGTTTTATGAATGGGACTGCACAGATTTAAAGAACACATACCGTATATAGTCTTTTCATGGTCAAAACTAGTCATTTATTGCTCCTTGTACTGTATATGATGCCTGTTTAAATGCTCATGTTAGCCATTTTCTTCTGTCTGCTAACACCACATATTTAGTGTGAGCCACCCACTCAAATGCTGGTATGCATGCCACATGTGCACATTTTGTTTTTTGTAGTTAAGACTGTGTAATGAGAAGGTTTTGTATTGTGGAATGAAAACAAAGATATTTGCTTTCACATAAATATCATCCCTCTCTTTCTACCTGTAGATAGCGGGAAGAATAAAATAGCCCTTCCTTTTTTTTTTCTGTAGACATCCCAGTTTCCTACTACACAACATTATGGATAGAATGCAACCAAGCTGAAACTAAAGCAAAGTGAAAATATCATTGTTTCACTGCTTTCAGATGTTATTACAAACCCGAAGCTAGAGCTAGACTCACTGAAGTATGGGAACATTTCAACCTAACCTGAGCAAAGTTTCAAGAGAACCTGAGTTAAATTTGGAAATTTATTATTTTGTATATAAACATAGCAAACCTCAACAGCCTCAGCTGAGATTCACAGGATACTTTGCACTTGAGATCTCAATTGGGTTTTTGGGTTCATTTGAACAAGATCAAAGGAAAACTTGTGGGATGCAAACCCCCCTACACAGAAACACACAAAAGATTTGCATGAAACACTTGTGAATAAAAAGAGCAAACCAAGATTTGCACAGTTTAAATGCTTTTGTAGTTAATAGTTATTTCCAGTTCATGACAAATATCATATTTATTAAATGTTCATATCTGAATGCCCAGAAAGAATTCAAGGGGCTGTCTGTCAGAGCGTTAGTAACTTTAACTTTTTAAGTGGGATGATTTTTTACTGAGACTCTCTTTAGCACTTTTCACATCCTTGCAAACTCAGCAAACCTTTGTTCTAAAATGTTTTGTGCCCACTAGTGCTGTTGATTATAGATTACATCACCATTTTTTTTTCTCATGGGCAACATATTTTTTTCATTGAGCAATATTCTGAAACTTGGAAATCTAACCTGTGTTTTAGTCTCAGGACAGGCGCATTCTTATGGTAAAAACCTCCCCAGTTGAACTTGGGATACAGTCAACTCTTGTATGGTTGATACCAGGCCAGGTTAATTATGCAATCATCCTAAGTAGAAGAGGATGCATGACCATTTTTCACAGACTTGTTTTTAGTGCAGAGGCAGTTTTCTGGAACTGAATAAAGAAAATGGAGAATGCCTGTGATTTAAATGAACTAGCACACTCAAAATCCAAGGATTTAAAGATTAACAAGGCATCTTAAAGTAATTTTGGGCTCAGTTGTAACTAAAGGTATGTCTACACAGCAAAAAAAGAAAGAAAGAAAGAAAAAAATTCTGAGGCAGAGAGTCAGAGTCCCGGTCAACTGACTCGGGCTTGCAGAGCTCATATCAAGGGGCTAAAAATAGCAGTCAAGATGTTCAGGAACCAGGCTAAAGCCCAGCTCAGAGACACTCCCCGCTTGCTGGTTTCAGAGCCCAGGCTCCAGCCAGAGCGCCTAGATTACTATTTTGAGCCCTGAAGCAGGAGGTGATCTGAGCCCTGCTGAAGAACTTCTCCCCCGAGTAGTCATACCCTAACTGGCACAGTCCTAAATAAAGGGAAGTGGAGAGCTAGTGTCTCTGTGAAACATAATGCTTCCTGGAGCGCCCAGGTACAAAGGGTAAAAGACTTCAGATTGCACCATCTTCTCCCTGCATGCCTGGCCATTATGGATAACATCCGTTCAGGAATTGTCCGATGAAACATTTTTTCCACCAATTAGTCAAAACCAGCCTATTTCCAAAACAGGTTCAGATTCAACAAATCTCCGAACTCAAAAATGCTGTGGGGGGACAAAGTTTCAAAATTGTCAAAATGAACCATTTTGACATTTTCTAAACATAAAATGCCAGTTTTCTGATTTAAAACAACTTTCTCATTGAATTAAACTTAATTGGACTAAAAAAAGGTTGAAACCCAAATGAAACATTTCAAAATTATTGAAACAAAACATTCTGATTGACCCAAACTGAACTGGGGTCGGGGAGGGGTGGGGGGTGGACGTTCAGTTCATAAACATTGTCAAGATTTCAACTTTTTATCCTGATTTGAGATGGGAAAAAATGTCAAACTCTGAAAAGTATTTGAGGGATACATAGATTGTTTCCTGCCCAGCTCAATAGCGAGGCAAAGGACTGGAAAGTGGCTCTGCCTCTTCCTTGTCCCCTTTACTCACAGTTGCCAGGAAGGAGACAGTGCCTAGCTATTGTGCTGGGGAGGCTGTAAGGGTGCAGGCTTCCTGTGGCCTCCTCATCATCTGTTTATTCACACAGCACCCAGGCACAATTTGGCTCTTTCTATGCGGTCAGTGGAAAATGTGCAGGGCGGGTGTAATACCACATGGGTTCTTCACATCAGCGAATAAGCAGGCTGCTGCATTCTAGCCAAGTTGAGGGCAATGGAGAAAGTGCCAGCACTGACAAAAATATTTTATAATTCTATTTCAATTAATCATGAATATTAGCAAAACAAACACTTGACCTCCAGGCTGGCCCTACTGCAATGGCTGCCTAAGGCAACGAGACTGAAGGGGATGGCAGAAAAAGAAACAAACCTGGTGAGGCATGGGTGTGTGTGTGGGGATAAATAAAATCCTTTTCCTGATGTACTCATTTTTCATTTGGGTCCCAGTGCCCTTCAGTTCTCAGTCTCTCCTTACTTTGGCCCTCGTGCCTTTCCTCTGTTTATCAAGGTGAATCCTATTTCCCTCCCATTTTCCTTCTTTCCTCTTCTCCCCCATGCTCATTGCTATTTTAACAGACCAGCCCACACTGGAACTGCTGCTAAGGAAGAATCAGCTGTGACATCCTCTCCATGTGATAAGGAGTATGCTGCTGTTTTTTCTTCTGCTGCTCCTGTTGTCACATGGATTTATAATGTCATATATGGCCTTGCTCTTTTGACTGGGTGACTGTTATACTGCTGCCACCTAAAACAACATCCACTTAACACAAATGGATCACCAACCATAAGCATTCAGAATGAGTCAAGCTCCAAAACAAATCAGGAGATGTAAAAATAAAAGTTGGGTTCTTTGTATTTGCCCTGTTGTACTGGAGCCATTCGAGTTCAGGTTTTCAAGCATTTTCTGCCACCACGAGGGCTGGAAACATAATTTACAAAACAAACAAACAAAACAAAACAAAAAACAAGGTGAGATAAATAACCTGATTCCAGCAGTAGGGGCTTTAGGGAAAACACCAAATATCACAGGATTCATGATAAAATAGCAAAGGTTGACTGCAAATCTAAAACTAATTAACAAAGGCCTACATTGTCAGATGACAGGTTTCAGAGTAACAGCCATGTTAGTCTGTATTCGCAAAAAGAAAAGGAGTACTTGTGGCACCTTAGCGATAGTGATTTTGGATGCCTCTAATTTTGAGGTCCCAGCTATGGACATTTCAAAAAAAGCCCAACTTTTAAGAGGGAAGGTATTCAGCCACAGTAATTTAGGCCAAAATGACTATGGCAAGAATGTCAGTGGATGAATAATGAATACCCGTGGCATGTGAATGAGGAGAATGAAAATCTGGTTTCAAATTCATCATAATGTTTGCCAATATTTTTTTCCTTAGCCCTAAAACTGGTCACCTGGCTCCTTAGAGAATCTAAGGCTTGAGCATTTTTAATATTTCTCATAGCCCTTAATCTCTCTCGTTGATCTGTCATGGACAGACCAAAGGGAAAAAAAAAGCATGTCAGCTTTTACTAGTTCTAAGAATGGCAGCAAGAAATCAAAAATCAAATCCCTGTCATATTCCATCGAGCAGGCTGGGGTGGATGCGGATGTCTTGCCCCCAATTACAATCCGAACCAAAAGATCCTAAGCCAAGAAAGCAGCTGGCACAATAAAAACTGTAAAAGCTCTAGCTGGCACCTCATGCTGACAATGACTAGCCAAATCTCCCCGGGGAAAATGCCAGTATAGATTTCTGTGACAAAAACAACAAAATAGATTTTTGTTAATGTACATAGATTTGACAGGAAGTCAGGCAAATCTATCAATAATAAGTGACATATATCTGCGATATTCCCAAACAAAATGGTGTATTTGAAGACAAACTGAGAAAATCCCTAATTGTGTCAAGCATGACACACACTCCTCTGGACTCTTTGATCTTCAGTCTGTATTTGATTATCCTCTGACTTCTCATGAGGAACTGACCGAATACAGGAAGCCCATCCCACATAAACATCAAAACACTAGTATTTCTGAGAGACAACTTACTCCATATTTCACTTCAGGTAAATCTCCTGGTTAAATCATACTTCTGAAAGTCAGGAAAGCAGGATTCCTGGCTTTGGCACATACTTCTTAATGACATTGGGCTTGACTACTCTTTGCCTCAGTTTCCCCATCTGAAAAATAGGGATAATGTTTATGGACAGACACCAAAAAAGAGTTGTGATGAGCAACTTCTCATCTTCCTTGAAGGATGACCCAACACTCTTACAAATCTTGGGAGACAGGCCAGTCCTTGCCTACAGACAGCCCCCCAACCTGAAGCAAATACTCACCAGCAACCACACACCACACAACAAAAACACTAACCCAGGAACCTATCCTTGCAACAAAGCCCATTGCGAACTGTGTCCACATATCTATTCAGGGGTGTCCACATATCTATTCAGGGGACACCATCATAGGGCCTAATCACATCAGCCACACTATCAGAGGCTTGTTCACCTGCACATCTACCAATGTGATATATGCCATCATGTGCCAACAATGCCCCTCTGCCATGTACATTGGCCAAACCGGACAGTCTCTATGTAAAAGAATAAATGGACACAAATCAGACGTCAAGAATTATAACGTTCAAATACCAGTCGGAGAACACTTCAATCTCTCTGGTCACTCGATTACAGACCTAAAAGTGGCAATTCTTCAACCAAAAAACTTCAAAACCAGACTCCAATGAGAGACTGCTGAATTGGAATAAATTTGCAAACTAGACACCATTACATTAGGTTTGAATAAAGACTGGGAGTGGATGTGTCATTACACAAAGTAAAACTATTTCCCCATGTTTATTCCTCCCGCCCACACTGTTCCTCACACATTCTTGTCAACTGCTGGAAATGGCCCACCTTGATTATCACTACAAAAGGTTTTTTTTTTTTTCTCCTGCTGGTAATAGCTCACCGTACCTGATCACTCTTGTTACAGTGTGTATGGTAACACCCATTGTTTCATGTTCTCTGTGTATATAAAATCTCCCCACTGTATTTTCCACTGCATGCATCCAATGAAGTGAGCTGTAGCTCATGAAAGCTTATGCTCAAATAAATGTGTTAGTCTCTAAGGTGCCACAAGTACTCCTTTTCTTATTTCAGACATGGTACATCAGTAATTTATGATTCCCAGGATACCTGATCCATTTACTGAAATTCAAGCACCCCAATATTTGAATCCACCCATCCAAACCAGGTTTATTTAATCCCAGGACTGACCTCCATTTCTGCTGCTTCTCAAGTTTATGATACACCATCTTTCGTCTACACATTACATTTAGATAAGTTTAGAAAACAAATGTCACCACACAATTAAAAATACCCAGAACAATAACTTAAAGAATCAGAGTGAAATAGCACTGAGCAACATTTGTGAGAAATCACCAATGCTCCAAACATTTGTTTCATATTTCAATAGATGAACTTCTGCATTTATCTCTAGACCATGAGCATCTCCTTGTGCAGTTACTGGGTGAGACAACCGCAAAATGAAACCAATGAAAGAAACTCTGCATTTGGAAAGACATCCTGTCTGTGACAAATGAAAAAAATCCCAGCTATTTAAGAACTTCCATTAATAGTTTAATAAAACATTTTTCTCTGTTACATAATTTTGAACATAAATTTAACTCATATATATTATGGGCCACATCTTCAGCTGGTGTAAATTGTCTTCAATTGAGCCACGCTGATCTACATCAGTTTAGGATCTGGCCCTATATGTTTTTTTTAATGGTCTCTGGGCATGTAGCACTTTTGGCCTCACCTGTGTACCAAAGGTCTGACAGGTCCATCTAAATAGATATGATAGTTCTCAGATATGAGTGATGTGCATGATTATTAATGGTTGGAGAGACAGATGGATAGACTGAGTGAAATACTCAGATAGAGAATGTTTTATAAGTGAAAGGACAGAAACTGAAGATATGTCTTATTCATATGAAATCCACAGCTCTTTCCAAACATTATAAAATGGTAAATATAAATGAGATAGGCTAAAATCACCTTTGTTTGGGAAGGAATGGGTCACTGTTTTGCGTTGCCCTGATCTGGGGCTAGGTGTGCACTAGCCTAGGCATAAATTATAGCAATCTGAAAGCTACTGCAACTCACTCCAGCAGCCGAGGATTGGTTTAGCTCAAGGAAGCTTAACCCTATGCCTTTTTCACTGGCCACACCCCTATTTTCTCTGCCTATTGGAGGTGGTCAGAGGAGCTATTACACTGGCTCTACACCACCAATGCATCCCCCTACACTTAAGTGACCTTCTATGACTGTCTAGATTGACTTTAGAGCCACTTTATCCTGATGGTGCACAGCACAGCAGCCCAAACACAGTGAGAATCTGTTTTTTTTCATTAATCACTATGGGTTAAATTCAGCCCCAATGTAAGTGAATTCTGTTCCCATTGGCAGTGAGCTGGATTTGGATCATTGTGAACAAACAAGTTTTAAAAAGTCCTTGTAAAAGCCCCACAAAATGGTTGTTTAATTGTTCTGGGTTTAGCATGCACAAGTCAAGGCAGAGAATTACTGGTGGTCAAAAAAGCCCACTGCCTCTCTCTCTCCTTTAGCCACCCCACTCAGTAGCACTTCTCTAACAAGAGTGGAATCATTTATATCTTTATAAGGTATGTAATGGAATTGGAGCCTCTTGGTAATAATGTATGAATACTGTATGTTGACCTGGTTATTGACATGCTTACTGTATAAATTTACTGATTTACTTTAATGGGGGACTGTGAGGAAGAACAAGCAGAAAGTGAAAGAATGGATCAAATTAGCCAGCCCGCAGCAAACATGTAAGGGCTATTCAGGGATAATGGCAGAGCTATTGGCTCTGGGAACTCCGGTTTTAAGACAGCTGTCTGACACCGCTGGTCACAAGCTCCCAAATGGAAGAACTGCAGGTGTCTGAGATCATCTGGACCTGCTGAGTAACTACAATGGATATACTTACTGTAGCCCACAGCCCAGTCTAAGAAAGGGGAGAATTGCAGAATTCACCCTGGGGTAAGTAAAGGCACAAGGTCTGACACCTGAGGGAGTGCACTCAGAGAAACTACAAAGGTCACAGAGGTGCAGCTAGCCCTGTAACCATGACAACATAAATGAAAGTTAAAACAGAATTACTGTAAAAATAAAGGGGTTACATCCTATCCCTTTCCAGGAGCATTTTTTCCTCTCCATTTTTTTTAAAGACGTGGCTTTATCGAAAAATGTGAATCTACATTTGTGAGCGCCTTCAGTTCTGTGAGGTAATTTCCCCTTGAAAATGAAAAACGGAAAAGAAGTAGGTAATGCTTTAATTTGTTATTAGGAGTAATTACTGTCTGGCCTCGAGGAGTTACTTCTACATCAGTTTTAACAAGAAAACCATTTAACATATATTTATCTTTGTAAATTGTCCTGAATGATCGGCAAATACCTAATCATCTACAAAAAGCTGTTTGAAATGTTCTTACCCTGATAACAGGAAATTATAACCTATGAGACCAAAGAAACTGAAGTAGTGGTTAAACCGTGATAGACACTTGCAAGCAGCTTAGATGTATTTATTTTAGCACGTTTTCTTTTATTCTTTTGTTTTGGTTATTAATACATGAAGAATTAATCTGTTGTGTTCCTCTTTGTAGCATTGTATATTAAAGACAGGCCTGATTCAAAATGCTGCATCTGAACCCTCCTGAAATCTTTGAAGAAGTCTGGATTCATATGCTAACTCATTGTGAGCTGAACACAAACCCTTGATTTGAACACATAATTGATGGACAGTTAATGGAAATTCAGATCCAAATCAGAACTTTACAGGTTGGGCCTATGTAACTGGAATATAAACCAAATACCAAGAAAGAAGGAAGAGTCCAAATAGTGTTTAAGAGCCAGGAAATTTTCATAGGTTTTCTCACCTCCTTTTACTACCACAAACTACTAAAATTATATTTTTATTTATTCAGGTCCTTGTGGCATGTCTTTAGTTAAATACACACTCAAATTAGACCTATCAGCTTTGTTTTGATACACGAGAACAGACATACATGTTGCATCATCCCTCTGCACTGCTTTCTCTGTTCATGGGAGCAGGCAGGACATTGAAAAATATAATAATTTTCCTCTCTGGGGACTCTATTGCTTGAGGGATTGGTAATAGGACACAAAGCCTTTCAGCCCTAAATCAATTACTCAGAATTGATTCAGGCTGTTAGTGATCGAGAGTTTGTTACTATCTGAAGGTTGGTCGGCTACAGGGAATACATAAAGTAAATTCACCATTACAATTAATGCCAATTTTACATTCACAGTTGATTAAATCAGCCAGTGATGGACACTGAATACACCATCTCACCTTGTTAGTTTTGGTTTGCATGAATTTGCATGCATTCAGTTACTTTGTGAGTTTGTAGCTCAAATGAAACTGAAAACTAATATACAAACATAATTGGCATCATTAATACTACATGGTATTTGGTTAAAAATGCCCAAAATGCAGACTAGATTTGCTCAACAGTTTATTCAAAACCTTGCCCAAGTTCACCAGCCTTGTCCAAAGTTTGAGTTTGTAAAAAAAATTCCTGAAATCGATGCAAGATTCATCAGATTCAGGAATTTGTGTTAAGAAAGTTTCAAGAAACTTTATTTATAAGAAGCTATATTAGCTAAGGACTGGTGATCCAGTTTGTATAATTTTGGTTATATTTTGATTTATTTTAATAAAACTTTGGTTTTATTCAACCAGGACCTCTTATGAGGTTCAAAAATATTTTTAACTCCATGTTAACTTACAAGTCACTATTAAGTAACTAGTAAACATATACCTTTTAATAAATATTTGATATTCATTAACATCTAATAATAATTAAATGTTAGCTCAGTCAGGCTCAGTAATGGGCTGAGCAGACGAAAGTCTGGATACTTAGTTGGAGCTTACTCATTCTTATCTCAATCTGTTAGTTTTAGAAGCTGAGTTGAAAATCTTAGGAAAAGAGGCTTTCCTGTGAGAATTTCTGACAAATACATGTCTGTGTCCAGACCAAGATCACAACCAGAAAGTGCAAAAGCATTTACAAATTTGAAAAACAAACACAAAATGTTTACAAAACTTTCACAAACCTCATAAAAGTTTAGCTTGGGTTTGGAAAGGGGAAAAAAATCAGGCTGGTTCTTATTTTATCTAAAGTGGTTCAACCCTCTCTAGTTATGGGGCCACACAGATTTGCTCTGTTTTGACACGTGACAGAGATGGTTATTCATCCCAAGAATGATGTTGCTCACAACTCTGCATTAAAAAGAAAAGAAAAATCTTTGGATTTATTTAGGTTAGAGGACTATACAAAGAAAAATACTTGGATGATTACAGATTTATTTTAGGCTTAGGACTCAAAGACTCCTTTCATTTAAAAAATGTCATTACTTTGGTGATTAGTGTATAATTTACAGCTTCAATTGCAGAAGCATACTGTGGTGTTAGGGACACAACATGGGCAGGATGGGGGAGGACCAGGGGTTGGGGACAACTCCTCCCATTCTACCCCCATGGGGGTCTGCAAAAAGTCCCATTGGGGATACTTCAGTCCTGTGATACATTCGTTCAGAACTCCCCCCGCAACTACTCAGGTCAGGCACTTGGCTCAGAATTGGCTTAAAATATATGTGATAAACTATGCCTGACAGAATGCAGGATGGGATCCATTATGTGTATCAATAGTAGACCCATGTTAGAGATTTTGTGGCTCAGAACATAAGAACAGCCATCCTGGGTCAGACCAATGGTCCATGTATCCATAGTATCCTGTCTTCTGACAGTGGACAGTGCCAGATGCTTCAGAAAGAATGCACAGAACAGGTCTTCTAGAAGTTGGAGGTTAGGGACATATGAAGCATGGGGTTGCACCCTGACCATCTTGGCTAATAGCTATTGATGGACCTATCTTCCATTAACTTATCTAATTCTATTTTTGAACCTATATATACATTTAGCATACACAATATGCCATGGCAATACGTTCCATAGTTTGATTCTGCGTTGTGTGAAGTACTTCCTTCTGTTTGTTTTAAACTGTCAGCCTATTAATTTTATCAGGTGACTCATAGTTCTTGTTCTATGTGAAGGGGTAAATGACACTTCCCTGTTCACTTTCTCCATATCATTCATGTTTTTATAAACCTCTCATATACCCTCTTAAGTCATCTCTTTTCTAAGCTGAACAGTCCCAGTCTTTTGTCTCTCTCCTCCTATGAAAGCTGTTCTATACCATTAAGTATTTTTGTTGCCCTTTTCTGTACCTTTTGCAATTCTAATATTTCTTTTTTAAGACGGGGCAATTAGAAGTGCATGCAGAATTCAAGTTATTCAATACCATGGATTTATATAATGACATTATGATATTTTCTGTTTTATTATTTATCCCTTTCCTAATGGTTCCTAACATAGCTTTTTTGACTGTCAGTGCACAGTGAGCAGATGTTGTCAGAAAACTATCCACGATGACTCCAAGATCACTTTCTGGAGTGGTAACAACTCATTTAAACCCCCTCTATAGTTGGGATTATTTTTCCAATACAGAAAAATTTGCACTTCTGACCACTGAATTTCAGATTCCATTTTGTTGCCCAGTCATCCAATTTTGTGAGATTCCTTTGCAATTCTTCACAGTCAGCTTTGGACAACTATTCTGAGTAATTTTGTATCATCTGCAAATTTTACCACCTCACTGTGCACCCCCTTTTCCAGACCATTTAAGAATATGTTGAAACAGTACAAATCCTTGGGAGCCTGCTATTTACTCCTGTCCATTGTAAAATCTGACCATTTATTCCTATCCATAATATGGATCTTTTAAAATTTTAGAGTTGGAAAATTATTAGGATTTGAGAGATAAATATTTACCTTTCATGTGTGTCTGTGTACACACACACACACACAAATATGCATAGGTCCAGTATAAAAGAAGACCTGGTTGTGATGGAGGGGGTAGAGTGAATAAAAGGTTTGGGAAACCATAAGTAATAAAGATAGAGAAAGGATCATACAGTGGTTAGGGCACAAGCATTAGACCCAGGAGCCCTGAGATAAAACCCCTGCTCTTTAACAGAGCCCATATGTGATCTTGGGAAAGTCACCTAAGGCCAAATCTTTAAAGATATTTAGGCACCTAAAGATTCAAATAAGCACCAAGTGGGATTGATTTCAGTGTGAATTATGTGCCTGTGTTCTTTTGAAAACCCCACGAGGTTTATCCATAGACTCTGTGGATAAATCGTGGGGTTTTCAAAAGAACACAGGCATACAATTCACACTGAAATCCATCTTTAGGCACCTTTAATGATCTGACCTTTAGCCTTTTAGTGCCTCAGCTCCCCAACCACAAAATGTGGATAAAAATACTTCCCTACATCACAGGGAGGTTGTGAGGAGAAATACAACAACATTTATAAGGTGCTCAGATATTACAGTAATGTGAGCCATATAAGTACTTTAGATCGATTGACTTACAAGTTTACAGTGACCTGTTAACTTTTCTATGCTACAAGGAGGAAAACTAGTTAAAATCGGAAAAATTTGGATTAAAAAATGTTCCCTCAGTGACTGATTTGTGAATCCGCTATTGTCTTTGTGCATTCATGTCTGGTAATTATTTTAAAGGATTTGTGGCAAGGTTTGCTTGCATGCCACAGCGCTTGACTGAACCCTAAGATTGATATTTCAGGCTTATTTATTTATTTACCAGACTGTTAATGTTATTCCAGTGCCTTTTTTTGGCATATGAATGTACTGTAGAGTCTAAAATTGTAATACTTCTCTTTGAATATACTTGTGGATGTTTCTTATCTTACTTTAATTGAGCATGCTTTCGGCTCACATAAAATATTAATATCTTAGCCAATGAAAGCCAGTGCCTAGAGCTCAGATGTTTCTAAAATTAATATAACCTTGTTTCTTTGTAGGAGAGGCCACAGATGATCAGTTCCAGAATATTTTTTCAAGTATCTGATAGGTCACTGTAGTTGGGGAAAGCACCCCTTTTTCATGATTTTCAGGACATGATGTGGGGCCTATGTATTTGCAGAAGCCTTTATTGGGGGAGGGGCATTGAATTAAGGGTGAACAGAGGTTTTGGTATGATGGTATTTTGGGGTGACTTTGTTTATTCCTTTAATTGACAATAATTTCACTTCTGCTAATATATGGTTCCTGTGTACATGCACTAGAAATTTTGAATAGGTACGTGTCAAAAATTAAAAAAATAAATAAATGTTGATAAAACTCTTGATTGTGTTTATTTTGTAACTCTAAAGAGAAAAGTCACTGAACAACAAGATTAGGAGTATTTCTGAATGTAATAAACTGGCTCACAGAGGGGAAAGCTTTGTCAAGGAGCAGGCCCCAACTGTGGTCAGACTCTGTGGATAAATCGTATCACCTCTGGAAGCCCATTGCACAGGTGTAGCCCCTCTAACGAGAATGTTTTATCTATGAGTAACAACACCAGCCAGTCAAGTCTTACCCAAATGATCTCATAGTTATAATAAGTCTATCATGAGGGTTGCTAAAATGCCTCCTTCCCCACGCCCCATACCTCTTCAGAAAAATAATGAAAACAATAGCATCCAAAGCAAATGGAGTTTATCTTTCACTAGACAGCTGTTTTTTGATGTTGTCTTTTTAAAAAAAATATACATCTATACACAAGTTGGAGATGGCCCTGTGTTTGGATATAAAGAACATATATATCCCATCTTGACCCATCTTTACTGAAGAGATGTTCTCAGCTATTAGAGCTAAGGAAAGGTTAAATCTGTATTATCTTCTATCCTTATAACTATTGTTGTCAGGAAAGTGGATTCATGTTTGCCATTTTATGTTCTTATTCCAATCCCTGTCATGAGAATGAGCTATTAGAATTACAATGCTTCATAGGTTATGTAAATCATAGTAGCATTTTGCACTGCCTTGACCTTTTCAATATTCTATAATTTGATTGGCTGACTATTCTAGATCACCATGTTTACAGTCTTGAATGACTGGAATTGAAGAGATGGAATAGCCAAAGCCAGCCAATCAAAATATAGAATGTTGAAAAGGTCAAAGCAGTGTAGTATATTTCTGTCTTAAGAAAATGTTGTTGGCTTTACCATTCAAATAACTTTGCTTTTCCTTTGGACCAAGAAGAAAAAAAAATATGAATAATGCATCAAGTGTCAGGAGAATGAGAGAGATACTATACTTGGCTGTACATGGCTTTTGCTGAAGGCTGACTCTACTGTCCACTTTCTTGAGCCTTGTAGGAAATATCTACATAAAAGACCAGTAATTCTAGTGGAAGTCAACATAGAATCAAGCCACATTTAACATGCAAATGCTCAGATGTTTTTTCCCTCAGATGTTATCAGTTCCAGAGGTGTCTCCCATTATTAGTTGAACTTTAAGGGACAGGTAACCTTTCTTACCTAGGATTCAGGCCCATTAACTTTACTTTAACCTAGTAGGCAGGGTTTCAGAGTAAGTTCAAAAGGGTCTCAGTCTTAAAAGAGGTCACACAGCGAGGTATTGTTACATACCGTGAATGAGAATTAAACTAATTCATTCTTGTTAATTTCTTAAAACTGTACTTCTGTGGTACTCTTCTGATTCCTTCTCTCTTTGAAGGGGAAAAAAACCCAGGCATATTAGCACAAAAATAGCCAAGTTCAGAAAGGGAAGGGACTGAACTATAGAGTTTGTTTTTAAAGAAATAGGAGTGAATAGTAGTGGCCAAAAATATGAAAGTGAAATCATTTTAGAAATGTATTAGGAATATTTTAGTTATATTTTTAATTTATTATACTATAAAAAGAAAGTAAGTGTCCAGCCCTCATGGTTGTGAAGAAAAACAACATGACCTGAGTGTAACCTAAAAGTTCAAAAACTGCAGGTTTATTAGAAGAACCCAAACTGTATTTTTAATCATCAAATTAATCTCCTGATTTTTAGGTAAATCTCATGATCGGGAGGCCCGATTCATGATTTTTGAGTGCATGGGGTCAGCAAGTCTGCAACTAAAATGAGAAAAACGAGATAAAAAGAGAAACAGGGTGTGGGTGGCTTAAGACAAGCGGTTTGATAATGGGTTTTTCCAACTCGACACTATAGGCCACATCTTCATAAGTGAAGGGCCAAAGTCTGTGCACGTTTTTGTGATTGCAAATCTCTGTTCACTGGGCAGGGAATATTCATTTCATTCACATCTTGAGATAGCAATCCCATAAAATAATTACTTAGTCTTCTCACATACCAGAGGGAAGAAAATAGATTTGTTGTTCTGAAAGTTAGGCATATTGGACATGTATTTCATTTCCAGTACACTGCAACATCCTGCACTGATAGCAAAGATGAACATCCTTAACAAAAAGGGAGTCTAAACAATAAAAAGAAGAAAAACAGATGTGTGGGTTGCAGTTTGAAAGTTATGTCTGCTTCTACACTGCACATGGATTCTATTTCAGCACTCTGTCACAAGTTTCACTGAAAGCAAAGTTCTAGATCTCCCAAACGTAAATTCAAAAATCCTAAACTATGTATTATATAGAGCTCAATCTTCATGTAAGCCTAAGAAGAACAGTGGGAAGGGGAAAGAGAAGCCATGTCACCTTTAATCCTGGGGCCGACCAGAAATTGATGTGCCTCCTTGTGTATATTAGAACAGCCTTCGGGCTGCTCTAATTTATATCAGCAGGAACACATCCTGCTGGAGCACTGTGCACTCCAGCTTTGTCTTTTCCTTCCCTCTCCTTACACTGAGTGGAATAAATCCAGCTTTATGTCACCCAAGGATTTTCTAATGCCAGTGGAATCCCCAATTGCCCTTTTAGTGAAGTGTTAAGCACCCTTGGACTGGTGCAAAGTGACCTTACAGGCGACCAGGAATTAGACTGACAATAACAGATGTTATTTCTGAAACATGCATTAGGTACATATTTCATTTCACTACTTCAAATTCTACCAGCTGCCTCAGCATATTCCAAAAGAAGCTAAAGGCATCATAGCCATCTCAAACCATAGCGTATGTTCTTAAGCACAGGATCAATAGGCATAAGCTATCCTAATTTCTACTCACTGGACTCTGGCTGCAAAGGTGGACTGGCTCAATCAGAGGTCAGATTACTACTCTGAAAGCACATGATATAGTAACATACAAGAGAATAATTTGAACAACATTATTTCAGGGATTGAAATCTTATGGAAACCCACAGATAGAAACCACTGTTTTACATATTTCAAAAGCTCAGAAACTAGCCTTCTACTAGTGTATAGCATTAGTTTATATCCTGATGGTTTGTGAGATATCATAACTTGAAAGGAAAACTGGTCCTTAAGACCATGCAAAAAGACAGGCCACTTACCACACAGAGGTCAGTTCACACTTGAGGGCCAGATTTTTTTAAAGGTACATAGGGATCTAAAGATGCAGATAGATGTCTAGTGGCATTTCCAAAAAGTGCCTAGGTAACTAGCTCTCATTGAAATCAATAAGAATTAGGCACTTAAGTGCTTTTATAAATCCTGCTAAGAACCTATCTGAATATCTAGGCACCTAAATACCTTTAAAAATCTGGCACTTGGTATTCCAAATATTCTGGGCTATGCCACCCCTCTTATTACTGCTCATCAGAATCAGTCAGACAGTAAATCAGCACTGATAACATGAAGGATGTTATATTGTCACTTTCCTGTATCTCTTAATAGAAAAAAATGTAAAGTGTTTCTGAAACCAAAGAAAACCAGGCTCACCAGTGAAAAACTGGCTTCTAAAATCTTTTCCATTTCAGAATCACTGGAGTGTTCGAAGAGAAAATTATGTTTGCAACACAGTTTGATCCATATCTGAAGGTAAGATTTGACAACATATTTACACCCCGTACAGACCAAGACTGCTGGATGGATGTTCTCAGAAACAAAGTGCTAGACACCATGTCCTTCTGGCTGCAGGCTACTCATATCTGATGACACAGAATATCTTCTGGGAACAGTAGGGAGCAAATAAGTGACCACTTTAATGGCAATTGCTATATTAGCACCTCCGGGTCCAGCACCAAACTAGCGTTAGCAAAAATCAGTATTTGGTACACTTCAAAAAGTTTAACGATAGGGGCCAGAGAAGCAACAAAGTTTTGAAGCTTATCCGAATAACAAGCACTTTTCGGAACTGGGCTGGAAATCTCATAAGAATAATTGATCACACCTGATTTCCACTACTTCCTACTTCTGAAAAAAAAGTCTCTCTTTTGCTATTTCAGCACTTCTGAGTCTGGTACCAATCAGAACAGAGAAGTGAGAAGGTTCATGAAAATTAAAAAGAATGATGTGAAAATAAAAAATAAAAAACAAAACAAAAAATAAAAACCTAATGAATCTTTTCAAAACTCAAACACGACTTGGTTGAACTTTGGGCAGAGTTTTTGGCTGGTTCTCATTTTATCCAAATCAGTTTGTCCTTCCCTCATACAATCTATACGTTTTGTAGAACACAACTATAACAACGCATCCCATATTTACAGTTGTAACTGTGCCTTTGGTGATCCAGTCACAGAGCACTCCTCATGCCAGTTGTTTAAACTGGGAGGGATATCATTTGCATGGACTCTACTGGCTAGTTTAAAATGTTTTTGTTTCTGTTTTGTGCCTCTGTGTTCTATTTAACCCTGTTATGGTTGTGAACAATCAGTGAGAATACTTAAAGTTCATTACAGGCAGCCATTTTTCCAGCAATGTCTTCAGGGCCACCCAGAGACGGGGGCGGGGACAAGTGGGGCAATTTGCCCCAGGTCCCCGGGCCCTGCAGAATACTATAGTATTGCAACTTTTTTGTATGGAAGGGGCCCCAGAAATTTCTTTGCCCCAGGCCCCCTCAATCCTCTGGGCGGCACTGGATGTCTTCAGGTACCAACACACACCATCTACACTTTGCAAACAAAGTTACTTAATTTATGTCCCCTGAAGTAGTCTGATGGACCCTCAGGATTTCAATCCTAGTCTGTCTAATTATTAGTGTGTTTAAATATTCCAATTTGCAGCTGCTATCCTTATCAGTGCTGAGATTTCAAGTATTTAGTATTGCAAACCTCTTCCGAACAGCACTAACTGAGGTTTCTGAAGCGCTTCATTGTAGTTGTAATGCAATAAAATCATACTTTCTTGTTTCTTTTCAACTTTATCCATCTAAGTAATACCCAAAAACACCACAGCTTACACTAGCATTATTGCACTGTTTCGCGCTATTAATGTAGAATACAGCAGCAGCATTTTTCAGAAGGTTTGTAACTTTTTTTTTGGTAAATGTACCGAATTGTTAAACCTCACTGTTGCATGTTTATCTGCAGACAAACAACAGAGAGCTTGAGAGTTTTGAAAAGTGACTTTTGCCATTGCAGGACTATTCAGGTTGATGTTTAACAATGTTATTGTTATAATCCTTCTTGTGTCAAAACTACAGCTAATATTAAATTGGAAGGCATATAGTTTTACAAGGTCCCAAGCACCCTAGCTTTAAAAGTCCCATATGGCTCAGCAAGATGAATAAATTGTCAATCAGCCTATGGTTCATTAGGGACCAAAAATCAATTGAGTCGGAGGGTTCCTCATAGGAGGTTATACAAACCTTGGTTTTGCTGGATTCCTGATGAATAGAATAGCTTGGGAAGGGAAGCTTTTATCTGATGGCTCCAAGGTAGTTAGCCTGGTGACAACTATGTAGCATAAAGCTAATTGGGCCAGTAAGGAAGAGAGGTAGAGTACAGGGTCCAATCACACAATGAAATATTCCTTCAGGGCGCTGGGGCCAGCAGAAAGCTTGGCTGGGAGGATGACCTACTGCATAAATGAAAGGCTCACAAAAATCAGCCAAGTAGACATGTGCTCCTTACAAGAGAAAAGTACTAAAAGCTGCAGTTAAGAGCAACCTACTGTAAATAGCTGCTCTGTGTGGTATGCACTATCTTTAGTCTGGGTTTTCTGGCCATCAGCTGAAATTCAAATGGGTAAGCTAGTAAAATTAAAATTATTTTGACTGACTTCCTCTTTGTAAATTACTACTCTTTTTTCCCCAATAGCTCTACCATTTTGGAAATAAAAATTTGCAATGGATTCTCAAACTAATGAAGTTTTCTTTTCCAACCAAGAATGATGTAAACACCCCATCTCATCTCTACCCCCCTGTTTTAGCGCCTCATAGGCATGTTTTCACTGAAGTCACAAAAAGGGAAATGTATGAAAAAGAACTAAGCATCCATTTTAATGCTATGTGACACACACAGAAAAAGCCATGAAACAAGTGAGTATTATAAAAAGCCAACAATTTTGAAGGGCATTTTGGAGTGAGCAATGATTTGCTGGAACAGATGATTTCTCTTGTAGGTGCCTAAAATATATGACTTACACTCTCTTGACAGAAATAATAGTGTGGACCAAAGTGTCCACATCTGCTAAGGACTGCTCAGATTTGATTGTTCTTAGTGGTCTGCATATGGCTGCAAAATTTCTCAAAATGAGGTGAATACATACATGAAAGCATTTGACTGCTTCATGGAACAAAGCAAAAATTTCTAAAGTAACGATTTATGGACCTAAAAAAAGTTCATAGGTTTCATTTAATTGAGCACCCAAAAGTTAGAATAAGTCCTAACTACGTGAACATCTTAACCATGTAAAAGTGGCCTGGAGATCGGAAGAGAAGCAATATTTCCAGTGTTTCTTGCTTAGTTAGGACTGGAATAACGTGAAAGCAACTTTTCTCTTGGTACTTCATCAAAATCAGCCAGAGATAGGATGTGAAGAGTTATAAAAATAATGCAAAAAAATCAGTTTGGGTGGAACCTTAGGTCCATTATTATTTTACCTGAACTGATTTGCCTAACTCTAAAAACCACAGATGAACAGGATGATTAGGCACACAGATGGCCTAAATTGTACTGTTCTGTATGAAGTAGACCTATTTTTGAAGGACCGGTTTATCTATCTAGATTTTTATCTCCCCCAATACTGTCACCTGAACTACCATCCATTGTTCTTTCTTAGTATTACCACACACAATTGACTGCCAACCTTTTTATTGTTTACAGTGCTGAGCGAGGGTGTGCAGTGTAGTAGTTGCAAAATTACATATAATATAGAACAAATGTATTTTAGTTTGCTTCTTTTTACACAACTGCACAGAGACTTTGATGACATTTCTTCAGACTTCCCAGATTTGATCAAAGCCAACACTTTGCCATTTCTGTCACAGATTTTTCGTAGCAGAAAAATCTGAGGGGAGTCTGGAGAACATTTCTTCTAGGCTTTTGTTGGAGTTGCACACATTGTGCCTCACAGAACCTGAACATAGTTTAGGAGCCACACTTTTTATCTACTTCGGCCCCAATCCTGCATGTTACATGCTTAACTTTACTCATGTGAATAAGTACATACATAAGTGTTTGTAGAATTAGAGCCTATAAATCTGATCTAAGTGCATTGAAATAGTTTGAAAGAAACCCATTAGTTTTAATGGGCTTTGGATCAGGCCTTATATGAACTGTAACTTCAAGCATTACTACTCAGTCATATCATAGACTAGTCTGCCTAACTTCAATATTTGGAAAGATACTGGAATTAATTATTTAACAATCAATTTGTAAGTACCTGGATAATAATAGGGCTATAAGGAATAGCCAGTATGGATTTCTCAAGAACAAATCATGCCAAACCAACCTAATTTCCTTCTTTGACACGGTTACTGGCCTAGAGGATAAGGGGGAAGTAGTGGATGTGATATATCTGGATTTTAGTAAGTCTTCTGACACAGTCCCACATCACAATCTCATAAGCAACTGAGGGAAATGTGGTCTAGATTAAATTACTATGAGGTGGGTGCACAACTGTTTGAAAGACCATACTCAAAGAGTAGTTATCAATGGGTCACTGTCAAACTGCGAGGGAGTATCTAGTGGGTTTCTGCAGGGGTCAATACTGGGTCCGATATTCAATATTTTCTTTAATGACTTGGATAATGGAGTGGAAAGTGTGCTCATAAAATTTGCAAATTACATCAAGCTGGGAGGAGTTTTCAGGACATGATTAGAATTCAAAATTATCTTGACAAATTGGATAACTGGTCTGAATTCAACAAGGTGAAATTAAATCAAGATAACTGCAAAGTACCTCACTTAGGAAAGAAAAATCAAAAGCACAACTACAAAATGAGGAATAACTGGCTAGGCAGTTCTGCTTCTGAAAAGGATCTGGGTGTTATAGAGGATTACAAATTGAATAAATGAACAATGTATTGCAGTTGTAAAAAGAAAGACATATCATTCTGAGGTGTATTAACAGGAGTGTTGTGTGTAAGACACAGTGGGTAATTGTTCTGCTCTACTCACCTGGAAGCATCATGTGGAGTACTGTTGCCAGTTATGAGTCCCACACACCTTTTAGCAAACTTGTGGACAAATTGGAGAAAGTCCAGAAGAGAGCAACAAAAATGATAAATGGTTTAGAAAAGCTGACTTATGAGGAAAGATTAAAAAAACTGGGCTTTTTTAGCTTTGAGAAGACTGGGGGGGACGGGGAAAGGAAATCCAATAACAGTCTTCAAATATGCTCAGAAAGGATGGTGATCAATTGTTCTTCATGCCCACTGAATGTAGGACAAGAAGTAATTGGCTGACTCTGCGGCAAGGGAGATTTAGGTAGGATATCAGGAAACCCTTTCTAAGTATAATGGCAGTTAAACTCTGGAATAGGCTTCCTAGGAAATCCCCATTATGAGAGTTTTTTAAAAACACAGATTGGACAAATATCTGTCAGGGCTGGCCCAGGTTTACTTGGTTCTGACACAGGTCAAGTGGCTGGACTTGATGACCTCTCGAGGTCCCGTCCAACCCTACAGTTCTATAACATCTGTGACTAAGTATATTTCCAAGATATGATCTGAATACATGTGATGATAGAGAATGATTCAAATGAACTCTACCTTAAATAACCACTTGACAAATTTTCCCTTTCTCATTATTTACTCAAGAAAAAAAAATCCCAATCATTCCAGGACTGCCATCCTTAAATACATTTTTCCTTGCTGATGGAGAAATACTGTTTTGTGTATGTCCTCTTTGAAGTGCCTCCCTGAATTTATATTAATAGTCAAGGTCATGAATGTCCATTTCAGCACAGCCAAATCTATAGCTAGACAAAGAAATTCCTGGCACTTGAGACTAACTTTTTTTTTTTAATTGTTGCTTTGGATCTTCCATTTTTGTTTTTGACTTCATGACATTCTGAGTCACAGCAATAAACGCAACACATTTCCTGGGTCATAACACTCCCATCACCTTCAAGAAATTCATGTCAAATAGCCCTATCTCGATTTGCTCAAAAATAATACTCCCTTTAAAAATGCATGACACCTTATATGATTTACATCATGTTATGTTGTGGATTAGGTTAATGACTTCTTGGGTTTCAAACCACCATTCAAACCACCACAGCCCAGAATGTATTTTATATAATATATAAATAGGGTATACTGGAGCTGTGGCAGCTATTTAATACATGTATTCCCACTAACAAGGTAATGGTCTAGAATGTGTGGTGGAGCCTACGTGCAGCAAACCAATTCTTCAAGAGTGGAAACAAATGTCTTATACTACCACTCACCATTAACTGGTCTGTTTATAGAAGTGTGTTAAAATAGTGCTCTGAATTCTTTTCTCACTTTTTTCTATAGTAGAATACTTTATTTTAAACATTTTACTCAACAGAAACTGACATGATACTGTACAACTATGAGAAAGAGTTGATAGAATCATTTAGGTCTTCTTGTGCAGCCCTCCCCTCTCGATGGAATCCTGCTTAGTGATAATATTGTGTTAAGTAAAAGAATATTAAACAAACAGACTTTTTATCAAAGTACAATGTCGAATTCCTCCCTAATAAATAATTCCATTGTGTTCATGGGACTGATCTGGCATATGTCAGCTATGTAACTAAAGATTTCATTTCCTGTGTACAGCAATTTTAAATGTTTAAGAAGACTCTGTCTGTCTGCAGGTCAACAGCCATTTTGTGAGAGGGTTGATACAGCATGTCAAGGCTGAATCCCCATTCTGTCATTCCGAGTGCAGAAGGTGGGGGCCCGCAAGGATTCTAAAAATTAATACTAGCCACTCCAGGCTTGTATTAAACTCCCAAGGTTATAGCTTTTCTCTGACCTTGGCTTGGTAAATGCTGCCACCACCCAAATGCAAAAAAAAAAAACCACCTGTGGACCCAGGAAGGAGCACTTGGGAATTCCTTCCTGTGGGGTACCCTCAGCTCTTTCACCCCCCCTCTCAGGGGAAGAGCTGAGAGAGAAAACAAAGGAAATTAGCTGTTGCCACCAGCTAATCAAATAGCATATGCACAAACCTCTTTTGTGCCACAAAACCACAAAAAATCCAATCCTGTTCCTAAAAAAGATAATTATTATTAAAAACAAAAAGAAAGAGAATACATCTGGAATTTAGGCTTTTGCTAGATTTTAAAAGAGCCATTCCAAAAACCAAGCACCCAAAATAGCTTTCTTGGGGGTTCAGCTTAAAGGTCACAAGCAAACTAAAAACATCTGGGGTTAGCACAGAGGAGTCCACAAGCCAATAAGAAATAACACTAATCATGTCTTTTTAGACATTCCCTAATTTTACTTACATATCTGAGGCTCCAGATAAGTAGGTTCGAGGTATTAATTGATAATCTATAATCATACCTGGCTTAAAGCTGGTTACAGCATTACTGCTCCACGTCCGTGCAGCCCAGAGAACAACAGATAAAGGGAAAGTTTCTCTCCCAATTTTAAAAAGTTTTAGCCTTTCCATTGGCTCTTTTGGTCAGGTGCCCACTCCTTTTCTTTTACTTATGGGCTTGTTAGCCCTTTACAGGTAAAGCAAGCAGAGAACAGACCAAGAGGGTTTTTATAGCTAACTGGCTGGCTGGCTGTCCATCAAAGGGAACTACTCCCCCCCCCTTATGTATCACAGAGCATGTGACAGAAAAAACAAACACTGTGCTCTCTGATGTATGTATCACTTTAATTTTTGCTTCATGTTTTCCTGAATTTGCTTTATGTAAAGAATGAAATGATACGGATAACTGAGAAATTCAAACCAGATCCCAGACTGAAAGTATCAGTTGACATTATATAGATGTCATTCATCCCTAGAGACACTTTTGAAAGAGAACTATATTGTAATGGACCTTGAAAAGGCCACTACTGTCTCTCCAAAGGTGGGCCAAGCTGCCACCAATTTGGAAAGTAACAGACACTGATGTTTTAATGTACAGCTAAGTCCTTTCCTCTCGGCCAAGGGTGATTAACCATTGGCAAAAATTACCAAGGGAAGTGGTAGATTCTCCATCTTTTGATGTCTTCAGATCAAGACTGGATGCCCTTCTTGAAGATATACTTTAGCCAAACAAGTTAAGTTCAATGCGGGGGACACTGGGTGAAATGTAATTGCCTATGATATTCAGGAGGTCAAACTTAACAATCTAATGTTCCCTTCTGGCATTAAACTCTCTGAATCTATGAATAACATGAAGTGGAACTGATAATGGATGCCATATTAGGGGGAACTGAACAGTGAAGCAATATACATAGTGCTGAAAACAGCTAAGGAAATCCCAGAATCTAGTTTGAGTAAAGGAAGGCCTGATTAAGTATCCTTTCCATTTCAGAAACAGAGGCAGACCTATAGAACTGAAGGGAGTGATAGAGGCTCTAGGGATCTATCCTGGGAACAGTGATTCCTGAATTAGGCGTATATTAAGAGAAAGGAAGAAAGTGTCCAGGAAAAGTAAGGTGCCCCATGTCTAACATTCTCTCTGCCAGACTGGGAGTAAAATTCCTTGGTTTGTGACCCTTGTGCAGAAAGTGTCATTCCTGAATGACCTCACCCAATGTTAGATGCCTAAGTTGCTTTACTAATTGGAACTCCTACAGCACTTACCTCCAAGCTTTTTTGTGTGGTAGTCACAGCTATCAGCTGTAACCATTTTCTGTGTACAAGCTCAAACTTTTGGTTACAGCATTCTTTCATCGGTTGTCCCAGATTTTCATGTAATGTACATGAATGAAATTTGGGTCTGTAATGTTCTATCATTAAACAAATTAAATAATTTGGAAGTCTTCCAGTTATACAAGAGATGGTGGGGCCCATAATAATAATAGTCTGACAGACTGGACCTTTTCTTTCTAAAAGAGCAAGTAATTGAACGTAATTGAGGGAGGCTGAAGCGATGGTGGATCACCAACTTTCAAAACAGGCTTTTAATTCAGGAAAGTTGAAACTAAAAACAGTTCTCTTCCTTGGCTCCCTTACAGTTAGTTGTCCTTTTCAGAGGTACTCTGCAAAATCCACTTCCTAATACAATCGCCAAAAAACTGCATATAAAAAGAACACGGGTAGGCTGTAGCTGAGGGAAAATAATAATGTGTGGCTTTCATGAGGAAAAATGGAAGCAGCTTCTGATTGCTGAAAGTAAAGGTTTTGAGAATGCTGATGTACTTCATTGTTCTCCATTTTAAAGTTGTATTCCTTAGGACTGTACAGTACTGAATTTCATGTGCATATGGTCCTCTCTAAAGCTGCTGGTATGCTAATTTTGTTGTTTACAAGGTACTGACAACTTGAACTGATTTTCATCTGTCTATTTGAATACCAAAATGAATATCAATCTGGCCATGTTTGCCACCCACTTGTATGAAACTTACCCTTTGTTGAAGGCCTGTTTTAGTCCTTGTCAAGGGTGCATATCATCCATTAAGAAAAATATACCATAACAATCATTACTTTTAATAATAAACACATTATAAATCTCATGATTTTCTGACATGCATTTCATGAACACAAAAAAGAAACATGACAATGAAAGCATTATTAATTATTATAAATTATTTGTTCAGCTCTACTGATCATCTACTGATCAACTGGCAGACACTAGGCCAAATAGTTGTGTTTAGACCACTTTTTAAACTTGTGGGGTGGGACTTACAGACTGCTGGGTCACGCTGCTAATTCTCACCGTCTGTTTGCTAACTAAAAAAAAAAGATTTTAAAACAGTTAAGAAAAAATGGAAGCACACTTTTGTGGGTGGGAGCCTTACATCTCTATGTTCAGTTCTGACACTTTTTCAGATTAAAAATGGCATGTGGAGACATTTTCCTTTCACTGTATATACTATTAACAGCATGAGCGTGTGTATATAGTTAAACAGCATAATCCACTGTATGCAAAGCAAAGAATTCTTTATACCACAGTTGAAAATACAGAGATAGGTTTTTTTGGGAGGAGAGGGATGTTTGTTTTGCATGATAGCTGCTGAATAATTTGGTTTGTAAAAGATTTACTCCAAAAAGGCTATGAATTTAACACCAATTGATGATATCTTATAACATAGGAAATTGTTCAGCTAATTCCTGAAATGTTACAGTATGACTGAATATCAGTGTATTCACTTACCTATGGATATAAGAGCATTATAATATTCCTTTTTCCAGTATGCCCACCAGAAGAGTCTCTATCCCATTCATATCAGCCATTGATGTTCAAACACTTGGGCATAATATAAAAACCAGACAGATTCTCAGTCAACTGCCGGGTGATGAATACCAGTGCTCTTACAGTTATACTACATGGCCTTTCTAGAACCTCCCCATACTTACTAAACACAAGCTGATGCCGGCATGATACTATAAAGGAAGCATTTTCCTTAATTGACCCCAACCCTTTTGATGTAAGCTTTTAAAAGCTATTATTTAGATTTTCTTTGTCAAACTTTTAGCTATTTCAACTAACTTGACACCTAGCAGGGAAAAAAAAAATCTGTGATCTACCTTATCTTTGGAACTCAAAGTTAGTTTCAAGAATTGATGTAGAGTAAGTGCGCAGCATAATCTATGGCAGGGGTGGGAAAACTTTTTGGTCCAAGGGCCACATCTGTGTATGGAAATTGTATGGCGGGCCATGAATGTTCATGAAATTGGGGGTTGGGGTGTGGGAAGGGGTGAGGGCTCTGGCTGGGGTTGCGGGCTCTGGGGTGGGGCCAGAAATAAGGAGTTCAGGGTGTGGGAGGGGGCTCTGGGCTGAGGCAGGTAGTTGGGGTGCAGAGGGAAGAGGGAGGGCTCTGGCTGGGGGGTACAGGCTCTGGGGTGGGGCTGGGGACGAGGGGATGAGTGTGCAGGATGTTACTCCGGGTTGGGACGAAGGAGTTCGGAGGGCGGGACGGGGGATCAGGGCTGGGGTAGGGGTTGGGGTGCAGGAGCGGGTCGGGGTGCAGGCTCCGGGGGTGCTTACCTCAAGCATCTCCCAGAAGCAGCAGCATGTCCCCGCTCCGGCTCCTACGTGGAGGTGCAGCTAGGCAGCTCTGTGCACTGCCCTGTTCGCAACTCCCATTGGCCGCAGTTCCCAGCCAATGGGAGCTGTGGGGGTGGCAGTTGGGGTGGGGACAGCATGCAGAGCCCCTTGGCTGCCCCTACACTTAGGAGACAGAGGGGGGACATGCCACTGCTTCTGGGAGCCGCATGGAGCAGGGCAAGCCCCCGACCCCATTCCCTGGGCAGGAGCTCAAGGGACAGTTTAAAACATCAGGAGGGCCGGATGCAGCCCCCGGGCCATAGTTTGCCCATCCCTGATCTATAGGCCCCATCTTTTACTTGCAAAATATTTCTGGCGGAGGAGTAAAGGTCAAGACCATTTATTGATTTTCATGTTAATTTATGTTTCTACAGTTTAGGCTAAAACTGCAGCTTTTAAAAAAACACTTTTCAACAATCTCATATGTAATGCTGGCAGAGAGTAAACTAGGTGTGACACCACATACAAATGACACATCAGAACAATGAAGAATATTATAATCTATAAAGCATCACATTTTGTTTGTAGCTTTTGTTGGTAGCTTTTCTTGTTGTTGCAAAGCAAAACTTGCCGAAGATGGTCAATTCTCGCTCGAATGGGAAAAACTGCTAATTATTGCTGTGCTAAGATCGACCTGTAAAGATGGATATTTTGGGGAATATTTGTGAGAATTTGCAAATCTAAACCAGGGTAAACTTTGAACCCACTTTTTCATTTAATTAAAACTGATGAAATCCTTCCCCTCAGCAAAATCAGAAATATGCCAAGTCCTGAAAAATTCATTTTTCCTTCCACATATAAAAGTCGCTGTTTTCAGAGTGAAAATATCTTTCCCAGCTAAACTGAAGTTTTTTCCTCTGGAAAAAATGCTTCCTGTTTTCATTTGAAAGAGAAAAAAAAGAAACAATTGGCAAAGGTAATTTTATAAATCTTTCACTTTTCATGAAACAGGTGAAAAGTGATTATTTGGTTGTGAGAATTTTTTAATAGGATCTTTATTCTCAAGCTTCAGGGGGAAGAGAGAGAGAGAGAGAGAGAGAGAGAGAGAGAGAGAGATGGATGGCAATGGTGACTGAGAATATATGACCTCTTTATATTAAGAGAGTTGGTCATATAAACCTTCTGTCTTGTCATTCTGAGACCCTTTAATAATGTTTGATGCCAATAAAATTTATTGTTTTTATTCATGAAAGTAAAACAAAGGAAAAATAGGAATTTTAAATACTAGGTCGATCATAAGCCTAAATTCAGTGAGTGTTGAAGGAGTAATTCCTCTGGGGAATTACAGTATTTGGAAGGGGCTGTTGGAATGTAAACTCCATGGTAAAAAATAGATTCGTGTTTTAGCAGATGGGTGGGAGGGGAATTACAGTCCACGTTATTGTTATGAGACATCCTTTGTATAAGGTTCTGCAGTATTCTGCTATAATGGTCCAAAATACTACAACTTGCAATAATGTTCCTCCAGAGCTTTGGACCATCACTGAAACTACTGCAGTATTTTTTAATCAGGAGATGTAAAGTAAAAGACAAACATTATGATTCTAGAGTTGAGGATTGATTTACACTTTGCATCTTTGGTAAATTTTTCTGGGAATTAAAAAAAAAATCCCAGTTGAATAAATGAATTTATTTCTTAAGCAGTGTAGAGGAGGGAAACCAAATAAATTATATTTGTAATAGAAGAATGAACTATTTTATCTATTTTTTTCACATATAACTTTCCAAAGGCCTCTAAATTAGGATACTGCATCATTAAGCATTTGACATTTGTCCAGTTAAAACTATTGACTCATGCTTTCATTTCTTCCCCCTCAAATTACTACAGTGCCACAGCTGATCTGACTATATTTTCCATTTCTTATAAATAGCCACAAGAAAAGTATTAATTATCCTTGTACGATTTAATGCACCAACTGCCTTAACCTTTCAGGTTTTCTTAAACGCCAGCATAACAAGGCATATCCATGGCAGCAAATGTGATTTATGACAGGAATCTTTAATTTCTGTTTTTAAATATGTTACCCACCGATCTGCATACATTTAAATTTGCCTGCAACACTTTTCTCTGTCTTGAGGCTGTTGTTTAATATTCAAGGATGATTTTTGTCCACATACATTTTGGTCTATGTCACCTCAGATTAAATTATTGCTGTTTGCAGCCTTTTCGGAGCAGGCCTCAGGCCCTTATTTACAAGAATCAATGAAACAGTAATGAAAATCCATTTTTCATACTATCAGCTCTGGCCTGCTTTTATTTAGTTAGCTGTGTCTAAGCAAGCAATTCATTTTGTGCAAATGTCAAGTTGATAAAAAAGGACGAGCTGTGAAAGGGTTAATCATGAAATAAGACCTCCACTTTCCCCACCCCCAATAGTAAAGCACAACTGTAATGGTAAAATTAAAAAAATATTTTCTTAATGTATGCAAAGTAATGTATATTGACACCTAAGCAAGCCTTTTCATGATGAATATTGAAATATATATGCAAAGCACAGGAAATGTGTAACATGTTATAGATCTTTCAGTGTACATTTAGAGGAAATGAGCCATTTATATTCCACAATTTAGTGAATACCTACTGTTTATTGGTACAGAGCACATAGGAGTATATTTGTCTTAGTAATTTATTTAGGTAAATATATTTATTCTTCTAGGGGTTCTTGTGCCTTTTCTGGTTCTATAGTACGAGACATAAATATTTAACAATGCATTGTCTCAAATGTTATTCATGTAATTTATCAGGGGAAACAGTGGAGCTGTAATAACTTTTAAGCCTGTACCTTCACTTAAACCTGAGATTGATTTAAAATGTGAGAAACTGAGAATGTGTCTCCATATACAATAAGAACAGGGACTATTTCCCAGGATCACTAAGAAATGACTCAAACCCATTCCCATACCAACTCCAAAACAGGGTAACTACAGGTAGTTTACTACTCTTTTACTGAGTAGCTTTCTAAATCTCAGAACAATTACAATACATAGGAGTGAAAGAGTCTGCCCAAACAATTACCCTTGTCCTACAACACCTCATACCTCCACAGATGCTCACTCGCTTTCATATTTCTAAGGCTCCATCTGTGCTACAAGTATCCCTGAATTTTGGATGAGTTTCTGAAAACTGTTTCAGGCAATGTGGTGTTCTGGCAGGTGCTGCCCCTTCTCTCTGAAGCAACCTCTAAAGCATTGGCCTATACCTCGGTCACATAGAAACTGCTGAGAGGATTCACAACTACTCTATGGCCGGGGAGGATTTCTTCTCTCTCTCATCCCTGCAGATTAGTACACTGTCAAGTATCTAGGCTAAGTGCCACCCCCAGGATTTGGCCTTTAATGGTTGAGCAGAACAAGGGAGATATCTGTATCATTTAGTCTACTATAGGTGTCTCAGTTTACCTGCTTGGTATTATTCTAGTTGACTTCATGGAGTTAAATCAAAGGAAGCAGTTAGGGGTAGCAAGCAGGAGACAAAACAATGACAGAGAAAAGGTATCTCCAGGGAGAATACCAAGGGTCTTTAAGAGAAACAATGGGTGAGCTAGTTATTGAAAAATGCCTCCCTACCTCGCACCAGAAGGGTGAATGGCCTATGTTATCAAGACCACAGATGAAGATCAGAAGAACGCCAAGTGGTTAAACCCCTGGCCTAGAGAAAAGGGATGGGGATAAGCAGCAGCAGTTTCTTGAGAGAGAGACGGATTTGGGCAGTGCATGCAGCAGGTCTGGGAAACTAAGGCAGGGGCTCTGCAGCATGTGTCTGAGACAACTGGGCTCTCCTAAGCTTTGAGACAGGTGATGATCTGCATGCAACCCCCAGGTGTGTGGGCCTGCTGTGGGTTTAACCCAGTTTCTTGGCTTTCTGTGTACCTTTAGGTGAATGACAATACATCTGTTTGGGAGGAGGTGTTTTAAGTCTCTTTCATCAGCCACCAGTCAGGCACCTAAAGAGAAGTGTCTTCCAGGTACCAATAGCAGGCAGGCCGGTCATGTTAACATGATTGGAAACAGATGGGCTGGCACTAGTCTCAGAGTGTTAGAACCCTATGGTTCCACCCCACCAGAGGTGAAGATATTGAAACTTGTCACCTGAAGGGTCCACTCCTGAAGGACCACAAGGGGATATAAAGGTATCACTTGTCTTGTAACCATGGCAAGACGGTGGGAATAAGGAGCATTGTAAACTGGGAAGAGTCCAGGTCAAGGCCTGGCACTTGGAAGGAATGCCCGTAGGAGAGATCACAAGTACAGCTTGCCCCTGAGCTGTCACAATGTACAACACATCATTTACATCTTTTTAACCCCAATTTCTAATTTCTGTAACTCTTTGTGGGTAAACTTCAGAGACGAGGTATTGTGAGTGCAAATACAAATGCAATGTAGAACAGATGCAGTCCAGTGAGAGGATTTTCAAATGAAAAGTGCAGTCAAAAGTTCATTGAAAATGTATAGCGAAGTTCTCAGGAACAATGTGAGCAACTGGACAGACATAGCCTAAAACTGCATCTGAGCCTATGAAAATTGGCTTTGCACTGCTGCTCAGTGATACAAAAGCAAAAACTTAGGTCATTGTCATCAGCAATGTTTTGTACGTGCATGCATATCAACTTATTTCCTTATTATAATAATAAGGAATTATTATAATAATAAGAATATGAAGAGATTTGAAGAGCCAGAGAAAGGACACTTTCTCTAAAGAGAAGAAAGATATTCATGTGGTTTTGTTGGGCAGCTTCATAATTTCTCTCTAAGGGTGTGTGGGAATTGGGAGTAGGAGTCCCCAACTGCATTTTAAGGGGTGAGCACAGTCTCCTGCAACAAGTTTAATGTCTTTTGTTCAGGAAAACTGTTCTTGCAAGTATCCTAACCAACTATATATCCAGCATCCATCCACCATGCAACTCCTCTGAACACTAGACTCAGAATATACTTCTGGGTACCATGATTTTAATGAAGGGTTTTTTTGTTTTTTGATACGACAGGGAGGTGATCTTTACATCCATAGACCGAATTCCTTCCCGAGTTCCACAGCCACCTCATTTCTTGAGATAGGGGAGCCGTAAGAGGAACATGATGGCAGTCTTCTCTAAACAACCAAAATATATGGAAACTGGAATAATGTCATGACATTCATCTCATAGCATAGGACTACAGACTTGATTTTCATGAAGTAAAAAGGTTTGCCAGTGACATCAAAAGGATCTATAGTGCATAAAAATAATGCTTTTAGAATAACAAAAATGAAAAAAAAAGTTATGTAACAGTATTTCAGGAGGCTCATGTTGTGTTGCATATCTTTAATACCAGAATCAAGACCTATATTTATATACATACACACCTATACAAAAATCTAGACTTAGTATTTTCCAGTCTTGTCTTTTCCTCATTAAATATATATATGTTGTTGTTGTGCAATGCAACTGAATAAGATAATTTTAACTTTTGCATTTTCTGACATTTTTATTTCAGCTGCACAAACTTAACATTGCAGTAATGTTAAATGCATTTAGCCTTTATTTTTTCCTTATACAGGCAAATTGCACTAATGTAATACCATAAGCAATTTGCAGGTCAATAACGATCATCGATATAAGAGGTTATATTTATAGTAAATAAGTGATAGAAATATAATATTCCAACAATTATGCATGTTAACAATGCATCACGCTACACAACAAAACACTTTCCTGGGAACACAAGAATGGATTTTCAGTCCCATCTATGTGAGCTGTTATTTCCTAAGGAAGTGTCTTTTTGGCTCTACTGGAGCATGTAAGGGGTCTATCTGGCCAAAATTAGCCATTGCCTGGTGGGTCACGCAAGTCCTGGAAGGCCATGGATGCTGTCTGCATAGCTAGCTGACCTATTTGGTCTGACTCAACTGAGTGTATCTTCAAAAGGGCCCTTAGGGTTTACAGTGTCAACACTCATATTTTGTCTGTTTTTTTAAACAACCGCTAAATAAACAAGGAAAATCTGAGCCCAAAAGGGCTACATAGTTAATTCACATTAATATTTGTCATGTTGCATGATAAAAGGAGAGCTCGGGAAATATTTTCTGAAGGGCATCCTCCCTTCTGCAGGTGCAATTTATACCCACAAAATTTGTGCCCACAATTCAATTGCAAGTGCAAAGCTGATAAGTTGCACTGCTGAATTACCTGACCGTAGACCCAAATCATGTAGTTAGAGTTGCAACTGCATTCTGATTTGTACTCAGAATTCATTATGCAGGTGCAGACAAATGGATGTAAATGGCACCTTTGAATAGAATAGGAGCAAAGCTGAAAATTAACCTATACCTGTAGTTGTATAAACCCTCATCTGTTGCACATTCTGTTATCTTTAGGTATTTCCACTGATGTGATACTTACAATCACTTGTAAGTTTTAGTTTTTGGCAACAGGAAGAGGACAAAGGTGTAAGCCAAGGATGGAAATTGGGGTTTGGTCCCGCTTTGAGCTAGATGACCTCCTGAGGTCCCTTCCAACCCTGATATTCTATGATTCTATGAAATTATATATTTTTAAAAAATTATTTTATAAATGTATGTCAAAACTAGAACTCAGTAAATTTCTCTCTTTTTTTAATTAACAGAGTATGCATTTCAAATTAGAAATTAATTCACTTCAGCCATGCAAACACCTTTTCTTGTGTTCACCATTTGCAAACACTCGACTAAGTGAGCTTCACTCACACAGACTCTTGTATTTGGACTGGAACAAGACACTACATGATACAGTAGGTGAATGAAACTGCTCATGAGAGCACAGGCAGAGACACAAATTGAACAAACTACATGGGGAAACCACATCTTCCATAACTAAAACTACACACAAATGAGCAATTACTTTGGATTAATGTGATGAGAAAACTCTGAATACAGCCAATACATTTCATAAAGCAACCTTAAAAATAAGTAGAAGGGAAGAAGGATTCTTTGAGTGGGCCAAAAAGGAAATGGTTTAGGGTGAGATTTTCAAAACAGCATAAAGGATTTTGATATATACAATTCCCATTAAAAATCTTGGAAACTGGATGTCCAAATGACAATATCGGCTTTAATGTTTTCTAAAATCCCCTTATCCTTTTCATCTGGTATCTCTCTTTAAATTCCCTCAGAAATTCAAAGCACCAATGGCTTCTTCACATCCTCCTGAATAGAAGACTTACGTTCATTCAATAAAGGAAAATAAACAATACTTATGTGACTTAAATATGACTTATGTGATCAGTCACAACTAAAGTAAAAAAGTGTGATAACCAAGTATTTAACATCCACAGAAAAACTGTTCATGATTAATAAATTGAGCAGAAAAAAAAAAGAAAACCCACAAACCCCATGTGAATTTAAGTAACTAATACATTCTAGGAAACTGTCATATGCAAACAGGAAAAAGAAGATAATTCATTCAGTACATCAGCTTCTGGATTTTTCACTCAGCTCTAGTAAAAAATATTAGCAGTCTTTAAATGTAGAGGAAGAGTATGTGGTTTTATTATAACAACACTGCATCTGATGAAGTGGGTATTCACCCACGAAAGCTCATGCTCCAATACGTCTGTTAGTCTATAAGGTGCCACAGGACTCTTTGCCGCTTTTACAGATCCAGACTAACATGGCTACCGCTCTGATGCTATAACAACACTATTTACCATGCTAATCTGTCAGAACACAGCACAGAACCAGCATATCAGTTTGTTTCTGTATAAATTACTCAATTGAAATGTGTATTCCTGTAACAAACAAGTTAGCTTCCCAATTCCCATGTAAGTATATTGGCATAGATTCTCCCCTGCATTTGGCCCTTTTGCTAGGATGACCAGATAGCAAGGGTGAAAAATCAGGATGGGGGTAGGGAGGTAATAGGCACCTATATAAGACAAAGCCCCGAATATCGGGACTGTCCCTATAAAATCGGGACATCTGGTCACCCTATCTTTTGCCCTTCTCTGCCAACCATCAGCAGTCAAAGCAGCTGGCTACAGGAGGATATCTCACTATTCAGGGAACCTCTGATGACAGTGAGTTCGAGAGGGGGGGTGTCTGTGCCCCAGTAATCTTCGGCTTCCAGAATTAGTTTCTTATTTGAATTTACACAGTTGTAAGATTTGTTTGGTTTTCCCCTCAATGGATTATCAGGAAGAATTCGTGCTAAATGTTAAATACTTTGGGTGAAATCTTGGCTCCACTGAATTCAATGGGAATTTTGTCATTGGCTTCAATGGAGTCAGGATTTCACTTTTCTTAATCAAATTTTGAACTGAATTAGTTGTGATTCATTTTAAAAAAAATCACATGGTTTTGTTTCTGTTCTGCGATTGGACAAGACTACATTAATATACTTCTGAATCCAACCCAGCCCAGGACTGAAACCACCTTTGCACCCATCCTGCTGAAATTGTGCTGTGTGTGTTGTTTAGCTGTGGCTGAAGAGCTATTTTTGCCTCACAGATTTCCACACTGACTTTTGATGGAAAGCTGGAAGCCAACTAGTTCACCTCATTTGCTTTGTGAATCACAAAAGCATCACTGCCAAACAGTGAAGAACAAAAGCAAATTATTAGACTCGTACATGAAATCTTATTTGTAAAACCTTGTCCTGCTGTATGTACCTGTAAATTGATGTCTGATAAATGTTAAATTCATAAGAACTCTCAGACATGAATGTGTTTTATTTATTTTGTATAGTTCATTGCACATGAGCCAGAAGCTGTGTTGACTCTGGTAGCTGCTAGTAGAAATATTTATTTGCAGGGATAGAGGGCTTGGGTGCAGGACAGTGCTTGACATCAACCGTCCAACTCATTGGCCTGCATTAATTATTTTCCTTGTAAGTCTTTTCATTATTGTTTTACACCGTTCCTTTTAACCCTATAGTCAAATGCTAGCAATAAGGTGAGCTGTAAAAATAGAATTAACAGAACCCATACAAGATCTTCATTATCTTTTCAGATGCCCAATTTTATTTCTCTCTATTAACAAGTTTGAAGTCTAATGAACATTAAAATCTCAGGAGTATTTCTGTCTGTGCATTTAGAGTTCACTTCCCCTTTAATCCTCACATCTCATTAGATACTTTTACAAAACAGAAGGTCAAAAGATTGAATTCTATGAATACAAGGTTGCACTGTGAAAACAGTTATATTTACTTAGCGAATATGGCAAAATCAGGGCTGGTGTTGTCACTGTAGGCTCAGGAATGCATATGGTACAGAAAACTAACCCACTTGTTATGCAAGCATGAAATATTTGTGACCTATTTAGAGATAAACTTCTAATGAACAATATCAGGGTTCAGAATTGGGGTAGAGTGTCTTGATACATTAGTGTAATTCCCATTAGATTTAATGGGAGTGACATGATCAATTGTCCTCTCTCAGTGGGAATACACAAGAATCCTTAAATACCCATTAAGTTCAGCACTTGTTTTGTTAATTTCAAATATAGATAATCATATATTTCTCTTAATATCAGAACCTCAGGCAAAGGCTTGTTGTATTAAATGGATACATATAGCTTGTGTTTAAAAAAAAAATCTGGCTTCATCCTTGCTTTTATAGGCCCTCTACATTCAAAGGAAATCACCCCTGGAAACACTAACTGCTGTGATATGCTTATGGCTCCATTTACAGACTTTCTTATAGGTTCATAAATGGAGACTAGGAGGAGGAGGGAAAGGAATAAAATTTAATAACTGAATAAAAATGTAAATAAAGATTTGCCTAAAATTACTTGTCCAAGAAATAATTCTCCCTCCCCCTTAAGCTAATACTTTGATAAGCTCTGTACAGTGATCCTGATTTGGAGCGTGACCTTTGAAAATGCTCTCCAGCTTGATTAAAGATGTATTAAATTTGTTTAAATAAACCTCGTTGTAATGGCACATCATTTGTAAGAAGCTATTAGGGGGCTGGAAACTGTGCTGCTGCATTTGCATGAAAATGTGCCCTGCTCGAATTGAGGATCTCTCCTGAATTAACTGCAAAGGGAAAGTGACACTTTCATAATTTTTTCTGACAAGAAAGAAAGAAAGAAAAAGAAAGACAGACTACAAAACTTTATGGTAGGCTCTGAGAAAGGAAGAGCCTGCATGTCAATAACTGAGCTACTTAGGCAACACATACTCCTCTCCAAACCATTTTCCCTTCATTTTTGTCAAGGGCCAAGGTCCATTTGACTTATTGTATGTTTTCACTTGCCTTAATTTTTTAAAAAGCTTCTCTGTGTTGTTTTTAAACTGTGCTAGTGAGGAAAAAAAATCATTCGGTTAGCAGCACAAAAATGAGCATTGTGAAAATATAAAGGGTAGTGGTTGATATTGCTTCTATTAAACCATGACTTGCTTCTTTATGGGTTTTTTAAGTGGATTTTGCATAGTGACATTTTGCAAGGATTTGGGGAAGGGAAAACATAACACTGGATACCCTAAAAAGAAAAGGAGTACTTGTGGCACCTTAGAGACTAACCAATTTATTTGAGCATAAACTTTCGTGAGCTACAGCTCACTTCATCGGATGCATGAAAGCTCATGCTCAAATAAATTGGTTAGTCTCTAAGGTGCCACAAGTACTCCTTTTCTTTTTGCAAATACAGACTAACACGGCTGTTACTCTGAAAACTGGATACCCTGGTATTTAAGTGATTAGACAGATAGGTAGAAAAATAGATAGATCCCACTCCCATTTGAAGCATTCAGATTGCCAATGTACTTTAATTTCTTCCAAAAGCTCCCATCTGAGTAACTGCTATACTAATGAAAAAGTGTCTCTCTTTTAAATGAAATTTTAAATTAAAACCTTTCCTATTTCCTTGCTAAAGTCAGGGCTCTGGGACACCTATGTGTACTCAGGGGCCTGGCCTCCCTTTTTATGACCCCCCCTCATTACCAGTGAAAGGATGCTGTTTGAAATAATCCACCCTGTGCCACCATCCTGGTGCTTGGATTCTATACTGCAGATTCAATATCAGCACCATGAAACAACATAAATTCACCTGCATGGAGTACTGCCAACCCCAAATGCTCAACAATCACTTCAGCCTCTCCCACCCCAAAATCACAAGGTTGCTTAAATATCAGGAGATTTTTAAAATTTTATGTTCTCTATATTTGCCTCCGCAGTCAAAAGGGCTACAACTTAACGTTATTTGTAATGAAAGTTGAGAATCTCATGTAATCACAAGACTGAATATTACAAGATGCCACTTGTAGGAGCATTCTGCAATGCAAATGTGGACTGGACTCTGAAAAGACAATGGAAGCCCAAGACTCAGATATTCAACAATTATATTTTTGTTTTCAGTCCTTCCCCTCTTGCTTTCCCATTCCCAAATAAAATATACAAACACTGGGATCAAACTAGAGATTCAGAACTGAGTAAAAACTACCAATATTCAGTTTGTCAATACAATGTACAGTATTCCAGTGCAATTACATGCACTTAAATGGGATGACCACTTTGTCTGGCTCCCAGAGAATTGATTTATCCCAGTAATACAGCTTTATCATTACAACGAATGCTGGTTAACAGGGACACTATTAGCATTAACTCTGTTTAATGGGACTCATGCATCTGGCACAAGTAGTTAAGTGATATGTAACCTGAAGTTAAACAGGTGAAAAATTATAGTTCCAGTCCTTCAACAGAGAATTTACCAAATAACGGTTAAACAAAGATTAAATAAAGATGAAATGCTAGGTATAAGAATTGCAAAACCAGGTCAGATTAATGGTACCTCTTGTCCAGCAACCCATTCTACAAGAGGTTGGTGCCAGATGATTTAAAAGGAGTTGCAAGAGACCCCTACAATGGACAATTATAGAATAACCTGCCCATGAGGGAAGGATCTCCTTAATCCTCTCTGTTTAGTATTGGTTTATGCCCTAAAGCATGAAGATGTATATCCCTTCTGTTTTTTATTCTACCTAATGTAATTGTTGCCATTCTCTTTTTTCATATAAATTATCTAATCCTTTTCTGAATCCTACTGAACTACTGGCCTCAATGCCACCTTGTGGCAAAGAGTTTCACAGGTTAATTATGCATTGGTATTTTTTTTCCTTTGGCTGGTTTTATGTAAACTACTTTCCAGTGTCATTAAATGTCCCCTTGGTCTTGTATTATGAGAGAGGTTAAGTAAGAGTACCCAAAGTATTTTTCTATCAAGATCCCTCTTATTCATTTCCTCTCCACAGTAAACAGTTACAATCTTTAGAATTTTTCCTCACACAGAAGAAGACTTTCCATGCCACTGATCACTGTCCTCGCCCATCTCTGAATCCTTTATATAAACCTTTTTGAGATAAAATGACCATCACTGAGCATAGTGTTCCAGATGTGGGTGTGCCATTGATTTATACAATGGCATTCTTTATATTGTACCTCTCATTTTTCATGCACTCTAACATTTGATGGCCATTGAACACTGAGCAGATAATTTTATTTGTTCAGTGATACCAAAATCATTTTAATGAATGGCTACAGTTAACTTAGAACCCGGTACAGTTTTTGAGGAGATCAAATTATTCCTTCCCATGTACATTAGCCAGTATTTACAGAGAGTGAATTTCATCTACCATCATGTTACCCATTCGTTTAGCTTCATTAGGTCCCTCTGAAATTCCTCACTGTCTTCGCTAGTCTGGAGTTACCTAAAAAAAGGGGCAACATTTGCAGATGACTTATATTGTCTAGTCCCTTTTCCAGACCATGGACAAATATATTAAACAACAGACCTAGTATACAACCTTATGTCACCCTCCCAACCCTACCTCCCACTGTTAAACATCTACCATATTGAACACTCACCAATTCTTTAAGCCCTGATCTTAGCTCGGCACCACTGGCTAGTCGGCTGATGAAGTATTTTATTTAGTATAATATTTCACATTAAGATATTTCAGTGTATATAAATATATATTTAAAATGACATTGTCATGTAATCTAAGCACACACATAATCAGGACAATAAACTGTTCAACTGGGGGCCTTATTACATGAATTCTAGGACAGGTGGATGCAAAAATTATTGCATTCTATCTGTTTTCTGCACTGTCTTTGAGGCAACTAGTTATGACAGGGAAACCAGAGTAAATTTTGTGACTTATTTGGGTGTCTGCTTGTTTATAGAAGTGCTGGGGATCAATGCATTACCAACAGATGCTTGGTGCCTTCCAAACTGTAGCTCACAGGCTTGATATCTCACTGACCTACCGGGACACTGAACTAGAAATGGTGACTGGGTGTCACACTTTCTCTGAAATAAAAATCACACTAGAGTTGTTTGCTGGAAGATGTATGAGCAGCAGAGACGATAACTTGGAAGCAATTGCAGAAGTTCTGAGGCCTCGTTGCATTTTTTATTAAGGTCACAGGACAGGTCTTTTGTAGCAGCTTTATAAAGGCCAGGGTCACAGAAATCAGTTTGGATTTAGACCTACAGGCTACTTTTTTGAACACTGTAGCATTCTGACTGTCAAATGTTTCCACCTATCCAGTTGTATTTGGATACCAGTTGGCCAAATCTAGTTGCTTTATCCATCCCCATTGGCCCCCACTATTTGCAGTGACATTTTTGAGAAGTTGTTTTAAGCCAGAGTTTGATTTAAAAAAAAATAGAATTTTGGCTTGTTCCAGATTTCTTTATTAAGAATGTCCCTTCAAAAAGACAGACTCACTGCTCTTGGTGACTTAAATGCCCATGGGGACACATCATTTTTCAACACGGCCTCCACTGGTAGCCTCAACAAAAATGGCCAGTGAGTCCTTGAGCTTTGTGCCTCATTGCTGATAGTCTTGAGCACCTATTTTGCTGGCAACAGCAGCAGAAAGGTCACGTGGAGGCATCCTCGCTCAGGACACTTGCATCAACTTGACTTCATCCTGATCTATTGCACAAATATTTGCGATGTATTGCATACTCAAGCAATGCACAGTGCTGATTGCAACACTGATCATGCCAACCTCCGAGTACATCTTTAAAAGATTTGTTATACAAAAGGCAAACCTCACCTCAACATCCCTAACATGAAGGACTCTGACACTTGTGCGAAGTTTCAGTGTGCACTTGAGCAAGTCTTTGAAAATGATCAACCCTGATTCCCTTGATTCTGACATCTTGTGGGAAAATTTTAAGAGCAAGACACTGGCTACTGCCAAGGATGTCTTTGGATCAACAAAGAAAAAACATCCTGACTGGTTCGCAGCATCTGAACATCTGCTTCTCTCACTTATAGAAAAGAAAAAGGAAGCTCACCTACTTCTACTTCAACCACTGACCAAGCTCAGAACTCTCAAGTTTAAAGAGACTAAGGCTGCAGTTCAGAAAGCCACCAGAGAATGTACCCAGAAGTATTAGCAAGACCTGTACAGAAAGATTCAGACCTGCTTTGAAAGAGGTGACTTTCATGGTAACTATAATGGAATTAAAGAGGCACTTGGTCCACCTTGTAAAAAGACAGTTAACCTGAAAGCAAAAGATGGTACCATATTTATTGACAGGCAAGAACAACTTGACAGATGGACTGAGCACTACAAACAACTTTATTCAAAGGATGCCATTATCCGTGATACTGCCTTATATGCCATTCTCCAGCTTCCAATGATGCAGGAGCTGGACCAAAACAGCAACTCTTGAAGATGTTGAGCAAGCTATCAAAGAGACTGTGATTGAGACAGTAGAAGACAATGATCAGATACCTCTGGAGCATCTAAAAGCAGGGGGGGAACAAGCTTGCAAATGACATCTATGCACTTCTCTTCACCTGTTAGGAAGAAAGCCACATACCCCAGGATCTGAAAGATGCAAAGGTAATTACTGAAGTGAATGAATATTATGAAAGTAAAAGGGAGAGCTGACTGCAACAACTATCGAAGGATATCTTTGCTCAGCATGATTGGCAAGGTGCTTGCAAGGGTCCTGCTGAAAAGATTCCAAGTCCTGCTGAGAGAGTCTACCCTGAGAGCCAGTGTGGGTTCAGAACTGGATGCTCCACAGCTGACATCTCCTTCACTTTGCGCTTGTTGTAAGAAAAAAGCCATGAACAGGCACCTCTCTATGTAGGATTCATTGACCTACAAAAGGCCTTCAACCAGAAATGGCATCTATAAGATCCTGTTGAAAATTGGCTGTCCAAAAAGATGCTCTCCCTATTTAAGGAGTTCCATGAAGGTAACCTTCCAGTATGAAAATGAAACATCATCTGAGTTTAGTATTGATATTGGTATGAAGCAAGGCTGTGTCTTAGCACCCACCATCTTTCTCATCTTCTTCTCTATTCTTCTTAAGTATGCCTTTGGAAATGATCAATCTGGCATACTAATTGAGTTGAAGATGGACGGCTGCTTGTTGAACATCGGACAATTCCAAAGCAGAAGGCATGTCACACAGCTTACTCTTTTGGATCTGCTTTTCACAGATGACCTTGGTTTTATCTCTAATTCACCATATGAATTCAGGTCATGATGAACAAGTTCTCTGATTCATGCACAAAGTTTGGCATGGAACTCAGTATCAAGAAAACAGTTGTCATGTCACAAGGTACCAACAATATGTCAATAATGAAGCTCTGGATAACACAGATCACTTCTGCTATCTTGGCTCAATTCTTACCAGCTCACTTAATCTTGATAGGGAACTTGAGTCTAGAATCGGCAAAGCTTCTGTCACTTTTGGAAAACTTACCTCATGTTTGGAACAAGTTGCTAACCCTGAACACAGTGGTGTCTGTTTATCAGGCTTGTATCCTTAGTACCCTTCTTTAAAGTAAAAGCTGGGTTACAAACTCCAAGCAGGAGCGGAGATTGAACAGAGTTTACACCTCTGCTGACTTAGAAAAATCCTGGGAGTTACTTGGGACCAATGAATCACCAATAATGAGATCCTTAGGAGAACCGGCCTACTGTCTATGCAGACTATGCTGGACTTTGCAGGCTTTGTGGGTTGGACACGTGGAGTGCATGCCTTAAGAACATCTGCCGAAGGCTGTGCTCTATGGCCTACTTAAGTACCGCCCGTGATGCAGAGGAAGACCAAAACTCTGATATAGCGACAAGGTCAAGCAAGGTCTTAAGAAATTCAGCATTCCCACTGACAACTGGGAAAATTCTTCCCACCATTGCTCAGTTTGGAGAAGCTGTGTTAAGGCTGCTACAGTCACCATGGAAAGCCACCAGAGAACCCAGGCTAAGGTTTGCAGGCTGGCCAGACAGCAGAGTATCCTTCAACTTCCATCTGGCAATTGGAGCTGTAGCCATTGTGGGAAGGTTTGCCGCTCAAGCATCAGGCTTTTTTTCCATACCATTGCTAAGCACCACTGACGGACTGACTTTGTCGTGTCTCCTTTTATCTGTCAAGATGCTGGACAGCCAAGGGGTCCAAGGGATTCCTTTACAAAAGTTCACATATTGCCACACATAAATGGCCAGATTTGCCACCCAACCCCCCACACACACTTATTACACTGAATACTAGCATACTAAATGAGTCATACTGCTTTCAGTTGGACAACTCATGGAATTAGGTCCTGCTCAACATAACTAAATGAGTAGGAGCAGCTGGCCCAGAGTCAACTAATCTAAATTCCACCTATCTCTGAATTTAAGTGAAATTTGCCCTATAGCTGTCATCACTTACAGCTTAAATCTATGGCCAGTATAACTTTTTCATAAGTTTGGTCTTCTACTACTGGATAGGTACTAGTCTAGGACTCAGGAGACTTTTTTTTTTTTAATTCCTTTCTGTGGCTTTCTGTGTACTTTAGGAAAGTAACTTTGGGACAGATTTTTAAAAGCATTTAGATCCAAACGATACAGATACTCACTAATGGAATTTTCAAAAGAATCTAAACACGTAACTCCCACTGATTTTGCTTGTGAAATTCCACTAGGTGCCTATCTTGAAGTGCCTAAATACCTTTAAAAATCTGGCCTAAGTCTCTGTCTCAGTTCCTCATCTGTAAAATGGGTGTAAGAATACTCCCTGCTTCAGTCGGATTTTGTGAGGACAAATGTGAGGTTGGGAGATGCTTAGATATTAATAGGGGTTATACAAATACATAGATAGCTAGATTGCTTGGCCACAATGAGCCATTGAAGGTGAGTAAGGCCACTCTTGTTTAAAACTCTGTACTCCTGTGTTAAGGAAACAAGAGTTCTTCTGCCATGTTATCTAGTTTCCTTCTGGTTTTTAATATACCATTCCAAGCTGAGATACTAGAGCAGGTAGAAGAAACTGAGTTCCAGGCTAATTGGTTCATCATACACTTTACGTTAATTTTTATTCTGGATTTCGATTAGGTCAGTATGGAAAGTGCTTTGGTCACAGTCTGTAATGATCTGCTTATTAACTCTGTTGCAAGGTCTTTGACTGTACTCCTGTTATTAAAGATTACAGCAGCCTTCAGCTCTGTGAACCATGCAATTTTATTGGACTGTCTAATGTCCTGTGCTGGATTAACAGCTTGGTTTCAGTCCTATTTGCCTCACAGATTTCAGTTTGTTTCTTTAATAGAACATTTGCCCATGCTGAAATTGTGTTATTCTGCAGGCTTCTATTCTAGCACCATTTCACTGGATGTCTCTGTATTACATCTCTTAGTGTGTCATCATTAGGCAATATGAATTATGTTTTCATTTGCTATACAGATAATCTACTCATAATTTTCCCATCACACTCTAGTCTTGAAATCCAGATTTGGATGGCTTTTATGACACCTTGACAGAAGCCAAACAAGAATAGATTGCCACTGATTGGTACAGACAGCTTTGTGGAGATGCAAACTTTCTTAGTTTGGCTAATGATGACTCAAATATAGACATGGGCGAAATATACCATCAAAACTTTTTTTTCAGCAAAAAAAAAAAAATACAAATTTGGCAACACCAAAACTGTTCACAAATTTGTGTCTGTTTTGCCAAACTGTTTATCTGGAAACAAACAAACAAAAAAATCTGAAAAAAAAACCTGTTTTGTTTCAATGTTTTTGAAACAAAACATTTTGATTTTTCAGTCTGAAACTACTTTGTTTAAAAATACTTTAATTTTATTTTTTTAAATGCAAAAGCATTAAAAATGGTCAAAACTAAAATTAACTTTTTTTCAACATTTTGATTCTGCAAAAGTTAGAAAATTTTCATTTTCAGTCCAATCCAAAACAACTTTTTGAAATTAGCAACAAACCAAAAAATCCCAGTATTCACCCAGTTCTATTCAATTATCTTGGCAACTGGGGTATCTTAACAATTCTGGGATCACTGGCTTTCCGTAGATAAGCATATTGCTGCCACTCCAAATTCTTCTTTTTCACATAAAAAATAGATTTTTTTCCCCTAAAAAGATTTTTTTCTCTTTCTATAATGGACTTAGATATTCTTATTAATGCTTTCATTACAATCAGATTTGATTACTGCAATGCTTTTTTTCTGCTTATCTTCCTCTTGTTAGTATTAGTTCCCTTCAGTGAGTTCAGATCATGTCAGGAAGACTTCTGCTATGGCTTAAAACTGCTGACGATACTAATCCTGTTTTCTTTTATTATTCACATTGGTTCCTCCTAAGTCACTAAATAATCCTCAAAAGGGTAGAATCTTAAGGATGAAACTTTTCATGGGCAATAACTATGCTACTTATCTGAGTTTCTTGTATTAAGGATTTTATCTTGGATTATGGCTTCTGTCCATTCATTCTAGGTCTTCTTACATTTCACATTACCTTACAGCTCTTTTTGGTCTCTCTGTCTCTAGGATGCAGGGGGACAGGGGGAAGGAAAGGACTTCTCCTTGTGTTTTTGACAATGAGATTAAACACATAGGAGCAAAGTTACACCAATGTTGACTGCCTTTGAAAACCCCACCCTAAGCATCACAAATAAAGTTTTCATTCTGACACACTAGTATTTTCTATAAATTCCTGTTTGTGCAAGTCTACCAAGTAAGTAATGATTGTGTATATCAAACAACTGCTTAAACCACTGCAATACTTAGGGATGGGCTAACTAAAATAGGCAAAATAAAAACTCTAGAGAGCCAAGCTGATTCAAAACTTTGTTCAGATTGGAACTGTCCAAATTATTCCTCCCCACTGAAGACAACCTGCCCTCTCAGTGGACCTAATTCCAACCCATAGTCACCCCACTCCACTCCTGCTTCTGCTCTCTTACCTTACTTTTATCAGATGGAAATCCAGCCAATCAGAGGGTCATTTAGTGCTTTGGGCCTTCCCCTTTTCTTAATCCCAGAAAGAACAGTGCCTTTGATAAGCAGCAGCAAATCATTGAATCTCTCTCTCATTCGAGCTTCTCATATATAAAAGGCAGCCTCCAGGGTGAATGTATTGGAAGTCTGTGTTAGATCCTAAATGGGGTATATAATGCCCCTTTAAATTAATATTGCCAGCTGTACTGTGTGAATGCTGTGGTTAAATTGTCTTGGATGCTGTGCAGGGGTGAAAGTAATTTAAAAGGACTTATCGGTATGCAGGGTGGCTGAGCTCCTGGGCAAGGTGGGGGGCGGCTCTAGGCCCCCAGAAGGGGCAGGGCCTCAGGCAGAATGGGAGGGGCTGGGGCCAGACTCCCCCAGCCAGCCCTTCAGCGCTGCCCGGCCTGTGCCGCCCGGGGCTCCGGTGGCAATTTTAAATCGCTGGGCCCCGGGGCAGCTGCCCCTTTTGCCCCCCACCCCCATCAGCAACCCTGCCGGTACAGTCCTTAAAGCACTGGTGCGGCAGCGCTTTAACATTGGCTGTGTACCAGCCCATACCGGCAGCCACTTTGTTACCAGTATGCCATACTAGCCTACTTTCACCTCTGATGCTGTGGTTAAATAATTGGCTATGCATTGCTTTCTAGCCTTTAATGTTATAGTGAGCTCTGGCTTTATTCTTTTTGTTTCTCTTTTTCCTCCTCTGGCAATTCTAACATGTCTGCATAGAGAACATTATGTGACTATCCTCTTGGTGTAGGATCATTTCATTTCTCCTTAAGGGAGGCCTTTCTCTTTTAGCTTCTGCATATATTTGAGGGTGGGCACCTGGCTGAAGATATGTTCCCTATTCTTGTGGAGCTGTGTGTTGCTATGGATCACACCTCCCCCTTAAGCATAGAGTCACTGGTTGCACACTTAGGAAACCTGATCTACTCGGTGCATCTTACTAACAAACAGTTTAGGAGCAAATTAAAAAAATATTGTAAGTGGCCCCAGTGAACTTTTCCTTGTCCAGCTATTCAGTATTTAATTAAATAATGCACCATTGCATACAATTAAAAATTACCAGGGGGACTTCCTTATAATAATAATAATAATAATAATAATAATAATAAATAAGTCATACATATCTCTTTCTAATAGAAGCCATATAATTTAGTGCCTGACCAGTATAAAATCCCTCTGTGACACTGGCATTCATTGCCTGGTTTAAATATTTGTATCCATCTACTTTCTTAGCTATTTCTAAAGCACGTCGTACTGAGCATTTGCACCTGATCATTTGCAATTTACAAACAACTGCATGCAACTATGTATGAAATAAAACTATATGATTCATACCACCTGCACACACATACATAAGCTATAAATACTTGAAATTTACCTACTTCATACCTTACTTCACTTTTAATTGCTTTTTTATTAGCTGCAGTTCATACCACTTGAGTTTCTCCAAAAGTTTCTGGTTCATTCAAAACCAGTATGAAAAAGTTGAAATAACTGATGAGTTTCTTAACCTGTCTGCCTATATGTTCCTAAGTGTTTTCAAGGACTAGTGTCAGCAGTATTTGATTAAGAAAGTAAAGCAAAGTCACAAAACACAAGCTTAAGAAAATGTATCTATCCAGAAAAGCTTTCTGTTCTTCCTTCAAGTCTGGATGAAAAGTTTGCAAGTCCAAAAAAGATGTTAATGAAACTCGGAGACCCCAAACTCAGTTTTAAATGGTTCCAGGTTTTACTATGGAGGAACTAGAACTGATCAGAGCTGACTATTAATTATTAGTGAACTGTCTTATCAAAGTGCTGTTATAAATTGACAGACACATGAGTCATGTTTCCTCAAACTTTATTTGTTCTTCATCTACATTAATTATGATTCCCTCCCCACCTGATTTTTCTAACTCCTGTACCATTCTCCAATAGGTCAGCATTCAACTTACATTTCTGCTTCTTTTACAAAGTTGTAAATATACACTTCATTGATTTCACTAATTTTAGCATGAACTACCTTGGAATAATCATACGATAGAGGACAATATAAGTGAGATTATAATTGTAAATTGTGAGTAATAACTTAATGCTGGCATTGGATAATTATGGGCTATATTTGATTAATATGTAACACTCTAGTTTTAATTTATATAATTCAGTAATAGTCTGGACTAACTTTAAATGCGAAGGATTTTCATTACAACTATATATCATAGTGAGGGATGTTGAAGTTTCATCCTTTTCAAAGTGCAATGGGGGAAATTTCTACACTTTATTGTACACAGAATGAGAAATTCAGGAATAAGCAGAATGTTTTACTGCTTTGCGCATTCTATAAACACTTCCATTGGTTGTCATGATGTATGTTTTAGAGAAATGAAAACTCCTAGTACTGTGCTTCAGATTTTCTATGATAGTGAAGGAACTCAAGACAGAATATTTGTAGCAGGCAGATGGACCCTGTTCCTGCTCCCACAGAAGCAATGTCAAGTACCCAACGGGGTAGGATATGGTCCTTAATAGTGCAGGAAATAAGTGCAAGAGCACGGTACATTATGAAACAAATTTGTGCAGCGAACTTAGTGCAGGGAGTTCAGCTGAATTTCCAAGCAGCAGTATATCAGTTATAATTAAGGTTTTATATGTGGTGCAGCATTAATGGTCAGCAAACATTAAAAGATTTTGAAAGTTCAGATAACCCACCAGAAGTACCCACCCGATAACCACTCACCAGAAGGGTGAACTCACAGCCCCATTGAAGTTAATAGCAAAACTCCCGTTGACGTCAATGGAGGCAGGATTTCACCCCAGATCTGCCTATGTAAAACTTATTCTAACTAATCCAGGTTTTTAAGGTCTCTTCTCCTCTACCCATTCTTCAACCCACTTAGATCCCGTGCTCTTTCCAGATTCTGTCCTTTTTTTACTCTGACACCTGGCTGCACTACCTCCTTGACTTCATCTTCCGGGGATGAGGGATTTGGGGTGCAGGCTGCCCCGGGGCTTCAGCGGGGAGAGAGAACTCCCCCCAGGCCTCTCTCGCCGCAGCAGCTCGGTGCACCTGGGCTGGGCCAGGGGAGGGGCTCCTTGCTCCGGTGGGGCTGGGGTGGGACAGGGGATGGGTGCCTCTCCCCACCTGCATGGCCCTTGATAGCCTGTACAGGGAATTTAGCTGAGTCACCCCGCTCCGTGGGGCAGAAGCCTCTAGCCCCAGTACCCTGCCACAGGACAGAAGCCCCAAGCTCCCCCACCACTGGAGATTTTTTAAGAGCAGGTTAAGCAAACACCTGTCAGGGAATGGTCTAGATAATATTTAGTCTTGCCATGAGTGCAGGGGACTGGACTAGATGACCTCTCAAGGTCCCTTCCAGTCCTATGATTCTGTGATCGATGTAACCAATCTAAATAATATCATGAGGTTCCTGTGCGTGTGTAGGCTGAAACATTACTTTGCTACAAACAGTAAGAATCATCGAATAGAATCATAGAATATCAGGGCTGGAAGGGACCTCAGGAGGTCATCTAGTCCAACCCCCTGCTCAAAGCAGGACCAATCCTCAACTAAATCAACCCAGACAGGGCTTTGTCTGAGACAGCGGTATCACCTAACAATATTAGACATAGGGGTGTGAGCACTGCTTTATGCTTCCTACTTCATTTTACCAAGATAATGGGGCTGAGAATTACCAGACAGAAATGCAAAGCAATTAGCAAACTGACAAAATATATTTTCAATGTCTTGATGCAAGGTGTAATGACATGTGTGCAATAGGACCTGTCACATGATGTTTTACATCATGTCATGATGATGTCACAAAACATACTGTAGCTTTTCAAGTGATATGCTACATCATCTTACACCACTAGGTCACAAATAATTTTAAACGACCGCTGTTCATTTTGAATTAGCGTAATTGTTTGCAAAGACACATGCAAATAAAAACAAGAGTGCACTAGGAATATCTTTAGTCACAGCCATATTATTGCTACCAAAAAGACTTAATGAAAATGATACTTGACACCTGAAAACTGACTCCAGGTTAAGGAGAAGTTACAAGTTATAAGTTGAGTTGTGGCAGCCTAGCAGAAAGCACCTGAAAGGCAAGTTTTCTTTTTATGTAATCAAAAGCCAGAATCTCCAAGAATAATATAATAAAGAAACAGAGGTGCCCATCAACCACCACAGTAAGGCAGGTGGTGCTGAACATATTTCATTGCCAGGAGATTGGAGTAACCCCAAACATGTTGCAGTCATTCCCAGAAGCACTCTCTGGAAGAGGGTCCTTTCAGGAAAGTATATTAAAGTACCAAAAATGCTAATTTGTTGGTGCCTTTACCCTCAGGTATCTCCTGCCAGCAGGAGAGAGGATAAGTTGGTGGCTGTTTGAGCGCTTTTCTCCACATCCTTGGATATTCTTGCTTTTTTGTACCGAAATTCACATTATGACTTACTTCAAAGTAGTAAGAAAATCAACCACTCCTCTTTGGGTACATATGACCCGACTACAAAAAAAACAAAAACAAAAAAAACCCCATGACTCTTTTTTGTGTATGCAAGGGAGATCATTAAAATTAAATCACAACTGGATTGCAAGTGTGTGCAAAGGTTCCCCTCTACCCATCCTCTCTTATGTTGAATAGTCTAAGCCTAATAATAATCTGGTTTGACTTGCAAAATGCATATCCTTAGGCTGGTCATATGATACCCAATAATTGTGAAACGGAGGTTAAAAAGAAAAGAAGGCATTGTAAAAATTATGAAAATCAAGATGTTACTTGAAAACTTTGAGATCTGCTGCTGGAATTAATGCCCTACATGTATATTATCTGTGAAGAAAACAACACTGTAACTAGTTTGAATCTACCTGGCACACAAGTCTGAGTTTGCATTGATAGCTATCAATCTTTTTGCAGAGAACGAACAGGAATCACTCTGAGCTGTTGTGGAAAAGAAAATAAAGTTGGTCAGTGGAACTGTAATTCTCATCCAGTAGCACACTGGTTTTCAAACTTTTTTTCTGGGGACACAGTTGAAGAAAATTGTTGATGCCCGCGACCCAACAGATCTGGGAATGAGTGGTTTGGGGTTCAGGAGGGGCTCTGGGTTTGTGGGGGGGCGCTCAGGGCTGGGACAGGGGATTGGGGCACAGGGTTGGGGCACGGATTTACCTCCGGTGGCTCCTGGTCAGCAGCGCAGCCAGGGTGCAGAGGCAGGCTTCCCACCTGTCCTGGCACCACAGACTGCGCTGCGCCCCAGAAGCAGCCAGTAACAGGTCCAGCTCCTAGGTGGAGGCGCGCAAGTGGCTTCGCACAACTCTTGCCCACAGGCATCGCCCCCACCCCCAGCTCCCATTGGCCTGTTTCTGACCAATGGGAGTGCAGATCCAGTGCTCGGGGTGGGGCCAGTGAGCGGAGCCCTGTGGCCCCCCTGCCTAGAAGCTGGAACCGCTGCTGACCACTTCAGGGGCGTAGCGCGGTATAGGAACAGGTAGGGATTAGCCTGCCTTAGCTGGGCAGCACCGCCAATGGGACTTTTAATATCCTGGTCAGGAGTGCTGACCAGAGCAAGGCGACCCAGGGCCTTACATGCCGCGACCCAATACTGGGTCGTGACCCACGGTTTGAAAAACGCTGCAGTAGCATACTCCTTGGGGGAGTCGCATATCTTAGGGATGATCTTGGTGCCTTGTTTTCTAGTTGCAGCCCACAGGGAATTTACATGATGGTGTCAGGGAGATATGGTTTGTGATTGGAATATTGATACACCATAAACACCAAAAACTAAATCATGGCCATTCCCATATGGTGCGCTAGAGAAGGGAGAGGACACACTCCACTTCCGCACTAAGGGCAACCACAATTTGGTTAGGAACTCTGACCAGAGAAGATATGTCTGGACAGGCTAGTGGCCTGGATAGCCAGCAGGGATCAGGTTTGGGGACAGCTAGCTACACAGTTGCAAAGGTGTAACAAAGGCAACCTCTCGCTGTGCTCACTCCGGCAACCAGGTATCACTGCTCTGGTTAATTAATTCCCTTCATTTCAGTATGGCTCAAGCTCTTATAAGACGTAATTGACACAATACAATCTCCACATAAGCCATTGTACCTTAAACTCTTCCTTTCCAAGTCTCTCTGACACAATTTTGCCCGTAGCTCACAAATGCACCATGCTAAAAAGGAAGAAAAAAGGATAAGTGTATGATCCAGTAACCATAGAACTCGGTGCTGCATGGTAATTGATGGGTCTATAACAGTAGTGGGCTGCAGGGACATGCTGGCTGCCGCTTCCCGCAGCTCCCATTGGCTGGGAACAGTGAACCGCGTCCACTGGGAGCGGCGGGCAGCCATGCAAATGTAAACAAACTGTCTGGCGGCCTGCCAGCAGATTACCCTGACGGACCGCATATGGCCCGCGGGCTGCAGGTTGCCCACCACTTCTCTAGCTACTTTTCCTTTTCCTCAGCCACAGAATCTATGCTGAAGCCAAGAGAGGAGATAGCTGGCTGGCTCTATGCTGCATGGGATTCCTGAGATGCCCAAATATATTTGGTTTATAGCGGCTTTCCACAATAAAAACAGTAAAAAAATAGCCAGAGCGTAGAGTAAGAACAGGGACATCACATTTTATATTTGTATAATATAACATAACATACAGCGATCCTTATATGATGCCACAGTGATGAGTGCTCCAGAAATTTTTGTAAATAACTAAATTAATTAAAAAAATAATTAAGAGGCTATTTGAAAGGTGGGTGGAGTTATAATTCATCTGCAAAATTACAAATGGAGCTGAAACTCAGTTTACAAGGTCTAGCGAGGAGCACCTTACTTTCCTTCCTTTTGGAAATGAGTTCATAAGGATGTTTGGTTTTGTTAACTCTATTATACAACTGTAAAGAAGCTAGAAGTCCGTTGACATAAGACTATTTTGTGCTTTTGTATTGCAAAAATAGTTTATACCTAATTCTGCTGTTCACTGGGAACTGCACGTTTGGGGGAGAGAATTTTGATCCTTTCCATTTAAGAAACGAAATTTGGTAAGTGATTAGGCCGCAGAGCAGCAATAAGATGGTTGGCAATTTGAAGGCCAAATTAAAAAAAAAAAAAAGCTAACAGCTGAGACACTGAGTCTAAAAATTATCTACAGCACATGCATAGTGAAATGTTTTTACAAATTCTCCAAAGGATTTTTAATTATTACAGATTGTATTAATTAGGTAATTATGCAATAGATAGATGGGAATGGTTCCAAAACAATTATGTAGATGATATTCTGTATACAATACATGTTTGTTTGTTGTTAACTGCAGAAGAGAGCAGAGTTTTAGCCATGCTGTATACTTTTATAAACCTGAATACATAAGTGTGCGGTTAAATAACATTGCAGGCTTAGTACAAATTGTTAAAAAGCCAGAATATGTCATCTTTATTTAAGCAGTAATGAGCAAAGTGTGGGTCATCTGCCGAAGATTAGTGACTATCTGGGAAGCAGTGATGGCTCAAAGGATAGCTCAGTGCCACCAACTCCAACTGGTCATTAAAGGGTGGTTAAAGGGTTTTTATACCTTTGTAATGTTATACAGAAAGGAAAAGCTGGTTAGTGGTTTTCAAATAGCATTATATATTTCTTAATAAACTTTGGGCCATATTCTCTGTTCCTCCTGTCCTGTGCTGGGTGCAGAAAAGGAGTGGGTTGGTGAGCCAAAGGTGACTTTAGGATATTTTTGAACCTCCTGATCAGGACTTGGTCATCATCAAAACCCAGTGCACCCTTCAGGCTGCTCTAAATTGCACTAATTTGTAATGACCTACTATGAGCTTTTATGCTAGCCTACAATAGACAGCATACACTGTGCTCCAGAGGCATCACCTCCTGCCCTCCAGACTGCCCCTGACATGTCCCTGTGCCAGGAGCCCATAGGGGAGCAAACAGTCTATTTAAAGTACCTTAAAATAAACTGAAGCTCACTTCCCCTCTCTCCCCCACCATATACACATACTGAATATTCTCTGGGAGCAGTTTACACCCCTTTATAATCACCAAAACAGTGTAAAGAGCTGGCAGAATAATGCATAATCAGAGCCTTTGATATGAGGTCATGTTTGCAGCTTTACTTCCAGACTGAAGGCACAGACAAGGCAATCACCTCCTAATCATATGCTGACAAGAACCTGTGCACTCAGATACCATGGTGATGGGCATGGTGTAAGAACCTGAATACAAGAGAATTGGCAGCTGTGCAGAAGACATCCCAGCTGTAAAGCATCAAGACCTAATTCTTTTAAAAATGACTTCAAGTGCTTGGTGCCTCCATATCTTTGTGCCCAACTTTACATATCTGAGGCGTAATTTTCAGAGGTGCTAAGCAACCACTATGCCACTGAAGTCGGTGAAATTCAGGCCTTCAAAGTGTAATGTTTGTATACCATGTACCGTTTTGGTTTTTTGCTTTTATAACCTGTAGACAACATTTATCCACTTTAGAAAATAAATCAGTCAGCAAAGATTCTAAAGCAGAGCAAATACTACTAGTGATGTGCTCAGCTTTTGAAAAGTACTGTATCACAGCAAACAATGAGCATTTTCCCCAAAATCTAACTGCCTCTTTAAGCAGTTAAAAAATGTGTGGGTGGAGTTAACTGACTATATAGCACTTTTCCAACAGTAGAACCCCAAGCACTTTACCTAGGAGATAAGCATAGTTATCCCCATTTTAGAGTGGGGGGAAATGAAAGCACAGAAGGCCAGTAGCAGAGCCATGAATAGAGTGCAAATCCACAGCTCTATCCACTAGGCAATACTGCCTCCCATCACCACCAGCACCACCACCTGGATTAGACCACCTGGTGACTCCTAGTAATGTAAGTGTGTGAAAATGGGCACTTATACACTGAGGAATTCAAAATTTGAGGCCACTTTTTAAAATGTGTATGCAAGTAGCTGAATGTTTGCCACTTAGTATCCCTTGTCTAGAGGAAGCTGACAAAGAAGGGTGTACCAGAAGTTTGAGGCGGCAGGATGGGAACCTGAGTGGGAGGTATGAATTTTCACAGGCTGACAGCAGGATGCTGATTGGGTCTCAGAGGATAAGATTCAATGCAGCAGCTCATAGAACTGGTCCTCAGCTAGCTAGAGGGATCAAAGCCAAATCGGAAGAGAAAAACATCTGGAAGAAAATGAGTTTTAATAATATACAAGCATAATAATGAAGTAAAGTTATAAAAATATTCATTGGGGGAAAACACAGACACTAAGAAAGGCCAAAGAAAAGACCCAGGAAGATATAGGAGGAAAAATGGAGAATATGAACAAGAAGACAAAGGAAAGAGGGGGATTCTATAAAACATTTTTTGGTTATCTTATAGGATATTTCCTTTATACCATATCTTGGACCTATAATTTAATAGTGGTATAATGCAATGGCCTGTTCACATTAAGAGTAGTGGGGGCTCGGGACCAGTCAACCCTGTTCCAAGTCCCACTCTTATGTCAGCTGACTTCTAGCTTCTTTAGTTTCCTGAGGGATCTGGGGAACTTATAGTCCTGTAGGCGTTAGGTGGCAGTTACATGACTAGCCACCATATATAAAGAAAGCCGAGAAGTTAACTTACCCAGTGAGGTTTGAGGGTGAGAGGTTAGGAGATTCCAGCAAGAACTCCCAGACAGATGGCTAAAGAGAGAAATCTCCAAAAGCCTGCTGATGGAGAAATCCCAGCTGGGAAGGCTGCAAAGAACTGTGAAGCCCTAAAAGGGAAAGCTATAAGGAAGGTGAAGCCCTGGGAAAGGAGTGGATGGCTTTTTCAGTCTAGTGGGAAGGCTATATGGATGCTGAAGCCTGTTAAAAACCAAAAGGACTAACTGAGCCTGTTGAAGAAGGCTAGGTTTTGAGTGTTATTTTTATGGTAACAGACCAGGCCCCAGAAGGGAAACTTAGGCAGTGAATGTGCCCTGCTGCAGGTGGTTTGGCTGTTTCAAAGGGAGGGGGAAATCTGATTTTCGTTTATTTGCATTAGTTCCTACAGGCCACAACCAATATCAGGACGCAAAGAGCTCACAGCTTAAATAGACATGACAGACAAGGGTGGGAAGGAGAACAGAGAGACAGATAGGTGAAGTGACTTGACCAAGAACACACAGCAGGTCAGTAGATGGGGTAGGAACAGAAGCAAGTTCTCCTGAATCCCAGTCTACTGCCCTATGCAATAAACTACACAACCTCTCAATGCCCACATAGCAAGCATTGTGGCCAACACCCCTCTTCAAACCGTAGCCATCTGGGGGGCTGTAATCATCTCCACCTTTAATATACCTGCCCCAAAATAATTTTATCTCCCAGATGTACTTGGATTCATCACCTAAATATTTTTTTGTCACAGCTTGGAACCCCCTGCCACTTACTCCCCCCCACCCTTGAAAGCCGCTTAGTTTGAGGAACCTTTTTGAACCCTGTGGAATCATCCCCCAACCCTGATACTGGGCCTTGGAACCAGCTTGACTGGCTCTTCAATGGGTTAACCCCTTTAAAGAGATTTAAAGGGAAGGTCCTTTAAAGGGAAGGTCATGCCTGACTAATCTAATCGCCTTTTATGATGAGATTACTGGTTCTGTGGATAAAGGGAAAGCAGTGGATGTATTGTTTCTTGACTTTAGCAAAGCTTTTGACACGGTCTCCCACAGTATTCTTGTCAGCAAGTTAAGGAAGTATGGGCTGGATGAATGCACTATAAGGTGGGTAGAAAGCTGGCTAGATTGTCGGGATCAACGGGTAGTGATCAATGGCTCCATGTCTAGTTGGCAGCCGGTGTCAAGTGGAGTGCCCCAGGGGTCGGTCCTGGGGCCGGTTTTGTTCAATATCTTCATAAATGATCTGGAGGATGGTGTGGATTGCACTCTCAGCAAATTTGCGGATGATACTAAACTGGGAGGAGTGGTAGATACGCTGGAGGGGAGGGATAGGATACAGAAGGACCTAGACAAATTGGAGGATTGGGCCAAAAGAAATCTGATGAGGTTCAATAAGGATAAGTGCAGGGTCCTGCACTTAGGATGGAAGAATCCAATGCACCGCTACAGACTAGGGACCGAATGGCTAGGCAGCAGTTCTGCGGAAAAGGACCTAGGGGTGACAGTGGACGAGAAGCTGGATATGAGTCAGCAGTGTGCCCTTGTTGCCAAGAAGGCCAATGGCATTTTGGGATGTATAAGTAGGGGCATAGCGAGCAGATCGAGGGACGTGATCGTTCCCCTCTATTCGACACTGGTGAGGCCTCATCTGGAGTACTGTGTCCAGTTTTGGGCCCCACACTACAAGAAGGATGTGGATAAATTGGAGAGAGTCCAGCGAAGGGCAACAAAAATTATTAGGGGTCTAGAGCACATGACTTATGAGTAGAGGCTGAGGGAGCTGGGATTGTTTAGTCTGCGGAAGAGAAGAATGAGGGGGGATTTGATAGCTGCTTTCAACTACCTGAAAGGGGGTTCCAAAGAGGATGGCTCTAGACTGTTCTCAATGGTAGCAGATGACAGAACGAGGAGTAATGGTCTCAAGTTGCAATGGGGGAGGTTTAGATTGGATATTAGGAAAAACTTTTTCACTAAGAGGGTGGTGAAACACTGGAATGCGTTACCTCGGGAGGTGGTAGAATCTCCTTCCTTAGAGGTTTTTAAGGTCAGGCTTGACAAAGCCCTGGCTGGGATGATTTAACTGGGAATTGGTCCTGCTTCGAGCAGGGAGTTGGACTAGATGACCTTCTGGGGTCCCTTCCAACCCTGATATTCTATGATTCTATGATTCTATGATTTATTCCTACCTCAGATATCAAACTAATCCTTTACAATTTCATTCATTTTATATCTTTACCACAGCTAACACGCTGTTCCTGCAATGGAATTCAGGGGATTTTTTTTTTTGTATATGAAAATGTTTTAAATAGTTCCTCCAGGGGCTTAATAAGTGGCTTTGTTCTATTCCTCACACATTGCTTCCTTCCTTGTATCACATCTTGTCATTTGATTATAATTGCGAATGGAGGATATCTGAAAGTTGGGTTTGTTTTGAGAGCAGCTAGTGGCAAAGTGGATTAGTAGATTAGCCTATTTGGCAACCTAGATATAGCTCAGAGGGTACTGTAATAAATTTAATGTTCTCATACTAAGCTCCAAGTCCATACTGCATAATCATTACCTATTACAGAGTCTAATTTAAACGCACTTGGCTGTCCGTGTCCAAAATATGTAACACCTAAATAAGTGGGGTCTTTCCAGTTAATCAGAATATTTTCTCTGTCTAGCTCACGTAATGAATTGGCCACTACTCCATTACAGCTAGAATGGCAGTCAAATGTATTCGGGCATGGGGTAGAGAATATTTTGTCTTTGCTTCTTGTCTTGCAACCACTTCCAAGTGTCTTCAGAGTAGGTAGCGCAACTCCCACTGCATACCTCACAGAAGAGGGGAATTAACAAGATGTTGGGAGGTGGTTTTTTTCCCCCCCTTTCTTCTTCCTCTTTCAAATATCTCAAACTACTGATAGAAACCTATTCTGGGACTTTCTTTCTAATGCCAGTAACACAGATTCCCTAAAGAGCTTAGACAATCTACAACATGTATTTGTAAGTATCTAGATCCAGAATTCTGGATACAGCATAGCATCAGTGAGGAAGTTCTGGATGGAATAATGACAACAGTAGGATGTCCACCTGTCATGTGACAAAGCCAATAAACCATAAAGTTGCCTTCTTCTAAAACTAAAGCAACTTTATTAGAATAAAGAAAATAATATCATTCCTGAAGTTACTCTGTGTGTGATCGTCTATCTCGCTCTCACTCACTCTGCTCTGCTTCACTACGGAGCTTCTACCTAAGCCTTTCCCTGACCTCCAACAGCAGATTTAACAAAACAGTACATCCATTTCCTCACACAGCCTATGCTGATGTTATGGTACCAGCCCGGCAGAGCTCATGGTTGGAGACTCCATTCCCAAAATACAAGTGGACAGAACAGGCCAGCAGCAGGAAAAAGCAGTCAGACAAAAAAAAGAGTCCTGTAACATGAGTCCTATGAATCTAAAAGTTCCCAAGTCTTTATTACAGGGAAAAGAAGCCTAGCTTCATACACAGAGCCTACCACTCCTGCTACCCAGGCGATCGTGCATTAGAAGGGCTCTGCTGGGCTGGCAGTTGACTGCAATGTGTGTCACAACATCAGGACAGAGGTGTCATCTTTTCACAGTGTAGTTCATTAGAACTTTTAACCTAAACTTTAACCCCAAACTCAAACCTTGATCCAAAATTCTGTCTTCCTGGGATGGCTCCTATCCTTTCTTAAATAAGAAAATAAATATCAACTTTCTAAAGATCAGATGGGAGTTTTCAAACAGCCAAAACCACTCAAAAATCTGCCTTTAGTTACTTATTTTCAACACAAAATAATGGAAATAAGAAATGCTGTATTAAGGAAGGCTACAAAGCACACAACCTGCACTCTACAATAAGATATGAAAGGATGTTAAATGTGCAGGGGAAATATCACTGTGGTGGATAATTTGCTACAATGAAGCTTGACCCTACTCAATATATATATGCTGTATAAATACTGGGGGGAGGGGAAGGGGGAAAGAGGGTGCTCATAAGCTTCCAGAAATTTGTTACAAACTTCCCTAACATAAGAATTGCAAAAACACAAGTGCCTTTAACATGTACAGTGGGCTATAAGCTAAAAGCCATGAGACCGCTGCCAGATATGGGAGAGGTTTGAGGGTAAATGTGTAAAAGTTAAGGACCAGCAGCAATGAAAGAAGTGGTTCTTACTTTATCTATGAGCTAAGAATGATTAGATTTCAGCAGAAACCTAGTATGTCAAAAAAGAAGAGTTTTAAAATATTTTCTCTCTAATACCTTTAATATTTTCAGTAATAAATATCTGGGACTCTATGTGCATTGTAAATAAATCTTTGGAATCATACAAAGGACAAGTAAAGTTAACCTAGTATTGCTAATTAAAATTAGTTTGTTGGGATTTAATCAATTAGTACAGAGTTTTCAAGGCAATATTGTTCCTATTTACGCTCAGTGGAAACACTTTCAGGCAGCTCTTTATTGCAACATCTATGTTCAGATGACCTTTACTTCATAAAGCAGTGAGCTAAACATTTTATACACAGGGCAAAATCTGTTTATTGAAGGATGCCAGGGGACTCTCTTTAGGAATGTGATTTGGCTTCACTTGGGTAATTTACCAAAGACAGAAGAAAATTACAAACCTATTTGTACCCTTCATTTAAAAGGCATGCCATTTCTCTGTAATGATCACTCATTTCAATATTCGCAATGAAAAGTTTTGCAAATAAATCTCTTTTCAGGCAGACACTATAGTGAGTGTCCTGACAAAAAAACCAAAGCAAAAACCAAGCAACTCTCCCCAAGACAGATGCTTTTCCTAATTGCAAAATTTAACTTTGTGCAATTCAGACATGATTTCAGTGAATAATATTTTCCAGACAGGGCTTATTTATTAAGCAGTTTGTGGTTGGACAGCATATTGCCAAAAATAGGAAGCATGTCTCTGTGACTACCTTCCACGTTCAGATATCATGAAAGCGCAGGGTGTTAACCCTGCTGCCTGCCTCAGTACTTCTGAGTTCCAGTAACCCTATCAGGTCCCTTGGTCATGATCCACCCTAATAGTTGTGAAAGAATGTTGAAATAGCACCTGACATTTCACCCTGAACTCCTGTAACACTTGCTGATTCATTGACCACATTGTGGGGGAAGTACATTTAGAGCTAACTACTGTATCCTTCCTAGGCAAAGGGAGGTAGAATATAGATTTCTGAACTCAACATGGAAACCCCAGCATTCTTAGCTTATTTATAAGCAAATTAGCAGCTCATTTTTCCACAATGAGTAGAGCAAACAAATCTAAAGGGAACTGAATTTGAATGGGAATTTTAAAAATAATACCCTAACCTAAATAATAATGTGGTGTGGGCTGGTTGTATTGTACAGCTACAGCTTTGATCTGTTTTCCATTTAGATTTTTGTGGATAACTTCGCCGATTATACAGCTGGTGTAGCCACCAGAAGCCTGAACTTTGATGAAAAACTCTCCTGTAAGCTTTTTGGAGAAAAACTTCTGAACTGAAAGCCTTACATCTAGTAAGCTCAGGAAAAAGGGAAACTCACCTGCAGCCATAACAGAAAAGGCTACAATCCTGCTCTCACAAGCTAACTGACGTCAGGCCAGATCAGTTCTTGAATGGGAGACCTCTACGGAAAACCTAGTTTGTGCTTAAAGATGTGGTATTGATGATTTGTTCTCTGAGTCAGTAGTGAACATGTATGGTGCCATCTTTTGGAAGAGTTGTTAAACTAAGCCTCAATCCTATGGGCACTTTTTGCTCAAACGGGCATTAATGCCAATTTCCTGCATTCTGCCCATTTAATTTCCCCTTGCATTTTGAACTGGATGCAGCTAAATCTTGCTTATCAAACTTAACTTCTGTCCAAATCCAAAATTCATGTAGGAACCACGATTCATTTGCTCTGAAACTCTACCTAATTCAAGGTTTTGGATATTCTCCTTCAGATAACTGGAGCTTAGCTGTATTCTCCATGGCCTTTCCTAAATTGAATTGTTACTTAATGTTGCAGTTAATTGTTAAACACTGGATACATTCCATCCCAGAGGTGGCTGCATTTTGGTGGCAAGTGTCTGATACTTACATTCTGTATTTTTTTGGTTTGGGGTGAAGTCAGTATGTAAATAGAAAATACTGCTATTATCACTGTAAAAGTGTGCCAATCCAAGACATATACCTCCTAAGACATTCAACACTTTTACTTAGGATATATTTATTTGTGCCCATGAGACTATGATCTTACTCTCACTTACACTAGTTTTACAGCAAAGTAACTACAATGATTCCATAGGTATTACTCTTGATTTACACCAGTGCAAGGGAGAGAATTAAGCCTTATTTCTCTTGTTTATAAGTATCTGTTAGGTATACTTGGAGTATAGAGAGAAAAAAAACACAGGTAAACTAAAGAGATAGGAAAAGCAGAATCATATCTACTGAAATATTGCATATCTTTTCCAGATTTGTATTTGGCTAGAAGACATGTTCATGAACTTACTACTGCTGACTTGTTATTACCTTAGCTGCTTAAACATTTTGTAATGCAAAAACTCCACAAACTCTTCTAATACCCCTTCAAAGCCCCTGGTAGGTATTCACCTGCTTACTTATCTCTAAAAATGCACCATAGTATTACTTTATTAGGACCATAAATCTCACCCAACTTGCACTCATATTTGAAGCTTTACACAGTGTACGGTTGCTAAGGCTAATTGAGAATACCTTTGGCTTCAGTGTTGGAGGCTCCTAGATTCAGCATTTGTCTGCTATCTCTGTATCATTAATGGGTGCCATGCACTGGTTAGCAAAACGGACCGCGAGTCAAGATACCTGTACTCCAGGCTCTGCTGCAGACTTAAGTCAACCCAGCAGTCCTCCTGCTACTCATAATGCTTTCTCCTATATTGCATTTCATGAGAAGCTCAAAGTATCCTACAACAAAACAGTGTGTGTTCGCAAGAGCCGCATGTTCTCTACCTGTCTTACTTCCACATGAAGAAACATTTAACAATGATGTCATCCTGACAGCGTGCTTTAAGTTCCCAAAGGCCTGAACTGCCACAAAACTTATATTAACAATTAATACTTTATCCATAATGACACCACACCTAACTCCTTGATCTTCATCAAATGAATGCAAAAGCAGTATTCCAGGAAACAGTCTTTTTTTTTTTTTTTAGCAAAATGTGTCACTGCAGCAATTTGTAGAGAGCAGCACAACACACTTCTGAACTAAATGTTACCAAACATGATTGTATTAATAAAGAAAATCCTCCTCTCCCAAAGTAATGATGCCCCCCTCTACTGTTTTTTCCAGTGACAGTGGAATGGGAGTGTTTATTCAGTACCACATTCTAAATGGCTATGGCTGGGAATACAGAAACTCCTTTCATTTGTCATATTCAGCAGCATCAGATAGGAAAGATTCCCAGAATCCATTGTGAGATAAAATCATTACGTTGTGTTTCATGTAAAGCGCTATCTAGCCTTTGAAGTTTCAGATCGGTGGGAAAGGACAAACACATTCAGTACTGTAGCTTTTCTATAAATTGTGAAACAGCTTGATTTTAGGAGCCTACACATTAAAATAAGGACATAAGAAAAACGTTACACATACTTCTTTAAACAGCATGACTTATTTTGGTGACTTTGGATCAGCATCATATAAAAAAAATTAAATGCATGATGGCCAATATTTTCCTTTTTACATTTCAGTCCTTCCTGTCAATTACACTATAATAACGAGGAATTCTGGGTTTTGTTATTACAACGTTACAGCTTAAATTGCTTTCATCCTAAATACATTTAAAAGCCAAAAAGAGTTAAGCCAAAAGAAAACAACCTCCTGCAATGGGCTGAGGAATCTGAGGTTGATGGGTGTAATCCTTGTCCCACTGAAGTCAATGGCAAAACTACCACGGCCTTCAATGAATAAAAAAAACTCCAATAAAAGCTGAAGACATTTAGAGTCATTTTCAATGGGATCTGGGCACCTAACTCCCTTAAGTTCCTTTAAAAATCCCAGCAACAGCACCTAGAAAGAAGCACTTAGCCTCATGCAGGATCAAGGATCTTGGCAGAAAAACAGGGTTACAAATTTTTTTTTTTAAACTTATTTCTAAATTGTTATTTTAAAATGCATTCACCTTAAGTATAGAAATTAATTTAGGGTGACTGAATATATTGATAATCTCCTCACTTGCCTGATGAAAGTAAGAGACTCATGTATTTCCAAAACAATCCCTCAAAAGTCTTTCAGAAGGACATTAAGACCAGCATTTGCTAACTTGGCTGCATAAAGTGACTTCTAAATCCATATTTAGGCACCCAAGTAAATTTCAGCTGATTTTCAGAATTGCTGGGGAACCTGCAGCTCTTGTTGATTTCAATTAGTGCTGGCTGAGGAAAGGAAGCAGAGACCCTGGGTATTTTCACAAATTGCTCCCTTCCAACTATCCTGGCTGCTATTGTTGTTGTTCTTATGGAAAGGTGAAGGGAAGGCCTCTGGCTCCCATCCAGGCTGGTGGTGGCTGCTTTGTGGAAGGAGTCTGCTCCCTCCAAGCTCCTCCCAGTACGGCTACTGCTCCCCATGTGGCGGGAACCTCATTTATCCCCTTCCAAAATGTTTTTCATTTTCACATTACTGTGTTTCATGGCAGATAAGGTTTCCCGACCTGTTCTGCAGAACAAGAAAGTCAGAAAGTTTGGAGAAACATCTAAATTACAAGGGGCTTGTCTAAACTAAACCTCTAAAGCCTCTGATGTTCATCTATCACAAGTCTAGACTGCATGTTTGTAGATCTCCAGGAATTAACCCCATTTGGAATACTTAAAAATGGTCCTCAAAATTAGAAAATCTGGATCCAAATCTGGATTTTGAACCCCTTCCCACAAGTCTGGAATATTTGAATCAAAGCTGTTGGTTAAGTCTTTACAGTCAGTGTCACGCTCTCTCCCTCAAAGTTCAAATAAGTTTATAGCTGGGATTACTGGGGTCCCATACCTAGAAAGACCGAGTGGTAATCTTTTTGGTTAAACCAGTAATTAAACATGTAATATATTTTAATTCTAAGTAGTTATGGGAATAGTTTCAGAAGTTCATTTCCAAAAGGTACCTAAAACGTTAGAGTTTAGATGCATATCTAAAGATCATTTGAACTATCAACCCAAAATTCCTGTAACTGTAAAAAATGGGCTAGAATTCTTTCAAGAAAAAAAGGTATTTTATGGAAGATGAGATTGTAAGTATATCTTATTTTCTGTCAGGTTGGAAATATTACAGGAGTAGCCTCTTGCAGTATTTTTGGAAATCCTGGTTAGATCTAGAACCAGGAAACATGATAGGGTATGAAGCTGACAAATATTTTTTGGGGGAAAAAGATCAGAAATATACACCTACAAAAAGCTTTGGTTCCAGTTCAAGTACAACTTGAGACAACAGGTAAAATTTTCAAAAGTGCCCAGAGTGGCTTAGGAACATAAATTCCATTGCCTATGAGACTTAGGCTCCTATGTGCCTAAACCACTTTTGAAAATGTTAGCCATTATCCAAAGAATCTGCATAGTCTTACATTTACTGCATAAGAAGTATCGGGGGTAGCCGTGTTAGTCTATATCCACAAAAAACAACAAGGAGTCCGGTGGCACCTTAAAGACTAACAGATTTATGTGAGCATAAGCTTTCGTGGGTAAAAACCCCACTTCTTCAGATGCATGATGCATCTGTTAGTCTTTAAGGTGCCACCGGACTCCTTGTTGTTTTTGTATAAGAAGTATTTTTCACTTTCATACCTTGCCATATTTCCTCAGTCTTGATGTGTCCAGAATTGCCAAAAATTCTGCAAGAGAGGTATAAGAAGAGAATTTATTTCTTTTGTGCTTTTTCTTCTAACAATATCATCATAATTAATTTTGGGTCATTCTATCTTTATGTTCACAAGTTACCATGACCATGGTATCTTATACAAATGCTTCTGTTGGATGAGGGATAGCTCAGTGGTTTGAGCATTGGCTTGCTAAACCCAGGGTTGTGAGCTCAATCCTTGAGAGGGCCATTTGGGATCTGGGGCAAAAATTGGGGACTGGTCCTGCTTTGAGCCGGGGGTTGGATTAGATGACCTCCTGAGATTCTATGAGGTACATTTTGTAGAGTTTAGCCTTTGCAATTTTCTAGTTGTTTGCTTTTAAAGGCTAGCAATTTTAACCACAAAATTAATGGAGAAATCAGGCAGAGAATCAAGGGGCAAACAGGTTTATTAATTTGGTAAGTGAAAATCTATACCCCTCACTGACTGAGAAGAGGATTGAACCAACTCAAAAAAAGAAAAACAAAACAAAACACTAGGATGAAATAAGTGGAGCATGCTCAGTTTACAGCATCGCTCTGACCATGGCGTCATGAGATAGAATATTACTTAAAATGATTGCGGTGTGTTGGGAAAAGGTATATTCTCAACATAATCTTAAAGTTATAATCATCTGATCAATGCATCTGGAAAATAACAGTCAAGTTGATTAAACTGAACTTTGTCTGGATCATGCAATTTTTACATGGCTCTGTCAAATGTCAGGCCTCTCTCTCTCTCACCAATTTCAGAAATGTTGCACCATGATTTCAAGCAGTGAATCATCCTCCCCTGTGCCAACCATCTGTTTTATCTGCCCCCTCAGTGTCTGAAATTAGATGATGGAGGGCAGGGCAGGCTTTCTAGAGCAGCCATTAATGTTAGTGGAGGAGGGGGCTCTGGTGGCAGATTTTCCATTTGAAATCATGGACTGTTAAACCTGGCAAGGAAGGGATTATAGAGGAGTTAATAGAAAAATAATGTGAGGAAGAAGAAATAATAAGGGAGGAGGGAGAGCAACAAAATGGAAGAGAGCAAAAGACTGGGAGAAAAAGAGAAGAAAAAAGACAGGATAGGATGAGAAAAAAGGAACATGGGAAAGTGGTGAAGGAGGAAGTGAGGTGTGAAAAGGATAAGGAAGAAAAACAAATTAAAGAGATGGCAGGGGGTCGTGAAAGACAAGCCATACTCTTGCTTTGTATATCATACCATGTGTATTGCACAACATAGGGATCGTTACATGTCTTTTTTCACTGGTCTATTATTCTAGCAATGCAGACACATGATGCTTCTTAACATAAAAAGGAATTATGAACTCTATGAATCAAAAGCAAACTAGGTAACTTAGTGTTATCATCTCTCTTAGGTACTTATATAGCATCCCATCATCTTAATAGTTGAGTGTCTCACAATCTTTAATCCACTTATGCTCACAAATCTGTAAGGTAGGGAAGTGCTATTATCCCTGTTTTACAGATAGGCTCAGAGAGGCTAAGTGACTTGCCCAAGGTCATGCAGAAAATATGTGGCAGAGCAGGGAACCTAGATTTCCCAGTTCCAGGCTAGGGCCCAACCCAATGGACCATCCTTCCTCTCCATCTGCTATACTTACAGTATGGCTGGGAAAATAACACATTTTTCAGTTTGTGGCAAATTTTGGAAAGTAAAAAAAAAACAGCTTGGTCGGACTGAAAATGAAATTTTTCCAAAGGTTTTGGCAAATTGAAAAGTAAAAATCATTGCTTGGGTTGAATGAAATGCTTTGTTTTGATTTTGACCTGTTTACATGTTTCTGAATTTTTTAATACATTTAAACAAAAACATCAAAATGTTATATTTTTAAATGTCAAAGGGAGACATTTTGACTCACAGATTTCTTTTTTTGGGGGGGGAGAGGGAGGGAGATTGAAAAATTTGGCCAAACCAACACACATTTGCAAAGTGATTGGTGTTCTTGAATTTGGATTTTTTGTCCCCAAAAAGTTTTGACTGAAAAATTTCAAATTTTACCCAAATTGAATTTACAGCACTCTTAGGTAGTAGAATATAGGATGTGCTGATTTCATCTTCAATATCCTTATTTACTGTTAAAGATTTTCATGTCTTCAGAAAAACGTCTGCATTTTTAAATTTATCAAAAGGTTTAGATATGAAACAGTTTAGAAAAAGAAGGGGAAAAAAAGGGAAAAAAATCTCTCTCTTTCCTCCCTAACTACTGAAAAACTTAGACTAGTTTGTACATCCAAAAGACCACTATCCAGAAATAACTCATTATTAACTGCTGTAATTATAAACTCTTCTGGACTTTTTGGTTTGTGGTTAGTCAGATTATTTGACGTTCAACTAATGTAAGATTGTAGTGCTTATTGTTATAAGGAAGCAGTCATTGAGTTGTATTGTCTGGCCTAGCATAGGAGTTCTGGTTTAGCTGAATACAGATAGGTTATTGACTTTTTCAGAAATCTAGGATTAATACCGCATACGGGTCAATGGCCCTTCTGTAATACTACAGCTACTGCATGAAGTATATTGATGGGTTCATATTCTATGTCTAATACTATCTTCAAAAGATGTGTTAAGGGAGTTGAACACTTATTTTGTTAGGTGGAAAGGACAGCATTTTCTTTACATAAAGTTTGTTTAAAAGCAGGGATATCTAATAATAAAGAAATTCCATAGCATATATGATCAGAGGACTGAAAACTACATGTAGAGTACATGGAAAATCTGAGAAGAAAAAAACCCCAAACTCTCAGGCACAGTGGACACAGTGAGACAATTTGCTAGCCTTTCAGCTCTGTAGATCTGGCTCACTTAAGTCACATAAGTTAATATTAGACACACAGTCCTGGAGCCTTAAAATACCTTCTGTTTTACAGGCAGATTTTTTGGTCTGTCCTAGAGAGTGATTTGATTGAATAACATTGAGATACTGTAAAAGCAAACACACCAAATCTCTTCCTGAGAGATAGGCATTGAAGGCATTCAGACTGCAGTGGACCAAATTTTTAAATGATCCTTGACCCATCCTCTAATTTTGCATCCACAGCTTTGCACCTGCAGTTAATGATAAGCACACAACTGTGGGCACTTGCAGCTGTGTGTTTACAGATCTAGTAGTCTGACTGTACCAGCAAATTAAACAGCAATGGTAGATGTCTAGCTGCTATCAACTGCACCCTCAGTAGAATTCAAAGGCAATATTAGAACCCTTTTCAAATAAAATGGACCCAGTATCTGAGCAAACTTACCAATTCACTTCCTGCAGTATAAAGTTTAATAAGGCATTCATGAGTTAGGTTGGTTGGAGAGAAGATTGCAGCATTTACTGGTAACTGTACCAGCACCCAGATCAATTTTCAAAAACAAACTTTCAAGTGATTCATGATCAGTTTTTACATGTATTTTTTTTCCACTCATATATAATTGATGGAAGGTAAGACAACTAACAATTAGCAGCATCACCTTTTTTACTCTGAGTACATTGCACTATCTACCTTGTCCAGGGAGCTCAATACATGCAAGTACTTGTCCTTCCTGTATAAGGGACACAACTCAGCTGGCTTACTTAAAACTGTGCTATTTTAAAATGGATGGACATGTGATCAGTCCTTTTAACTGCTCAAATACCTGTTGATATCTGTCTCTCCAGTGCCAGGCAATGTCATTTTCCTGCAGTTCCCCTGAAGGCTTATTGACCATAGGCAGAATGAAATTTGCCCATTAGTCCCCATCTCCGTAGATCTCTGCAGATGTGTTTTACATTGTGAAGTCATCACTTTGACACTTGGTTTTACTTTATCAGAGCTATTAAGGAAACCATCTTTCTTCAAAAACAACGAGGAGTCCTTGTGGCACCTCAGAGACTAACAAATGTATTTGGGCATAAACTTTCGTGGGCTAAAACCCACTTCATCAGATGCATGAAGTGAAAAATACAGTAAGCAGTATATATATTACAGCACATGAAAAGATGGGAGTTGCCTTATCAAGTGGGGGGTCAGTACTAACAAGGCCAATTCAAATAAGATGGAAGTAGCCTATTCTCAACAGTTGACAAGAAGGTGTGAGTATCAGCAGAGGTAAAATTACTTTTTGTAGTGACCCATCCACTCCCAATCTTTATTCAGGCCTAATTTGGTGGTGTCCAGTTTGTAAATTAATTCCAGTTCTGCAGTTTCTTGTTGAAGCCTGTTTTTGAAGTTTTTTTGTTGAAGAATTGCCACTTTTAAGCCTGTTATTGAGTGTCCAGGGAGATTGTCCATTAATTCTTTTGCATAGAGACTATCTGGTTTGGCCAATGTACATGGCAGAGGGGCATTGCTGGCACATGATGACATATATCACATTGGTAGATGTTCAGTGTTATAGGTTCAATAGAGATAACTCATAACAGATTTTCTTCTTTTTCATGTTTACTGCAAGTTGATTTTTTTCTTGATCTTACAGCACTAACCTAAGTCCTTCATTGCTCTCATAAAGGGGGAGCCAGCCCACAGAAGAGTTCCCCAAAAGATAGGGGCAGCAGAGCACCAGCAGGAAAGAGAGGAGATGTCCAATCAGGTCTTCCCTGCCACTCCCATCACTTTTGCTTGCTCATTTATGGACACAGGGGGGTTATAGAATCACAGAATATCAGGATTGGAAGGGACCTTAAGAGGTCATCTAGTCCAACCCCCTGCTCAAAGCAGGCCCAAACCCCAACTAAATCATCCCAGCCAGGGCTTTGTCAAGCATGACCTTAAAAACCTCTAAGGAAGGAGATTCTACCACCTCCCTAGATAACCCATTCCAGTGCTTCACCACCCTCCTAGTGAAAAAGATTTTCTTAATATCCAACCTAAACCTCCCCACTGCAACTTGAGACCATTACTCCTTGTTCTGTCATCTGCTACCACCGAGAACAGTCTAGATCCATCCTCTTTGGAACCCCCTTTCAGGTAGTTGAAAGTAGTTATCAAATTCCCCCTCATTCTTCTCTTTTGCAGACTAAATAATCCCAGTTCCCTCAGCCTCTCCTCATAAGTCATGTGCTCCAGCCCCCTAATCATTTTTGTTGCCCTCCACTGGACTCTTTCCAATTATTCCACATCCTTCTTGTAGTGTGGGGCCCAAAACTGGACACAGTACTCCATATGAGGCCTCACCAATGTCGAACAGAGGGGAATGATCACGTCCCTCGATCTGCTGGCAATACTCCTACTTATACAGCCCCAAATGCCGTTAGCCTTTTTGGCAACAAGGACACACTGTTGACTCATATCCAACTTCTCATCCACTGTAACCCTTTAGGTCCTTTTCTGCAGAACTGTTGCCTAGCCACTCGGTCCCTAGTCTGTAGCAGTGCATGGGATTCTTCCATGCTAAGTGCAGGACTCTGCACTTGTCTTTGTTGAACCTCAACAGATTTCTTTTGGTCCAATCCTCTAATTTTTCTAGGCCCCTCTGTATCCTATCCTACCCTCCAGCGTATCTACCACACCTCCCAATTTAGTGTCATCTTCAAACTTGCTGAGGGTGCAATCCATGCCATCCTCCAGATCATTAATGAAGATATTTAATAAATATTCATCAGATTCAGCTTTCTTCATTTTGAACACTGAACAGTCATTCCTGTTTTCTAATTGGCTGTTTTCCATTCATTACCCTATCTCATCCTCGCAGTCCCTGCACTGCCATCCTCATTCCTTCTGACTTCCATGTCCCTCTCCAACCTTCCCTTGCTCTTTTCCCCCAACAGTCACAAAAACGTGGAATCAACATTTGATATGGTAGTTATCACCCTAGTCACTCTGCATATTGTATTCCCCCCCACACTTTTTGCTACTCTTTTCTATTTATAGGTTTATAAAATGTTCAGGGCTGAGAGTATGACATTTTATATGCTAGTGCAGCACCCAGGACAATAACCCCAGATGAGGTCACCTAGGATAGGGTGTAGAGGGAGAAAAGGAAGGGAACAAGACCTGACCATTATGGGACCCCATCAGAGAGATGAATAGGGATGAGGAGGACCCACCAATGAAGAAATTGAAGAGTTGGTTAGAGAGATATGACCACCAAGAAAGTAAGTGCTAAGGGAGGGCAGGCTGTCCTGGAAGAGGGAGTGATCAACAGTACTGAAAGCAGTGGAAAGACTGAGGAGGATGGCATATAGGCACAGAGATGTGGTCAATTAAACAGTTCACCAAATTTGCATGTTTGAGCTTTAAGTGAGTGGCATGCATCATCTGGTTCGTATGAATAAAAAATAAATGTCTCTTAAACAGAGATGGGTCAAATAGCACATAAAGTGATTTGAAGCTATTTTTATGAATAAAAGCAATGAGTTTGCTTCAGTGTCATTTACAGGGTCATTTTATTTTTTGTTCAGGTGACTTATTTATGAATATGTTTACTAATTCTGACAGTTTTACAAAGGGTGGATAGGCTGCAAATTAATATCAAAAGTGGGTTATTCATCATTTGATGTTTCCTTTTTTAAAAAAAAGTTAGTCTTGCAATCAAGGAGCAGAACAATATCACACACCAGGGTCAGGAAAAGCTATAATGGAAGTGAATTGTTTGCAAATAAGCAATCTATAGAATAACATTTATTCATATATATTATGACTGCATTATATATTATTCAGGAAATTATTGCAGATAACAAATATCTCAGTGGAAATCAGGATGAGGATTCATAAAGAGAAAAAGAGTTACATTAACTTCTCTCATCCTTCTAAGAAGAAAACACAACCTACAATCCACCAGAACACACAAATAACCTTCTGGCAAATGAGAGACAATGTCTGAATTATTTAAAAAAGTCACCCACTGAAGAAATTTTCAAATGTTAGAAACCATTCAGAACTTTTGGGAAATTTTATTCTGGCCTTAGATCAATTTCTAATGCTAATCAATGGCCATAGCTAAACAAGGCTGATGTAAAAAATTCTAGACAGAGAGTCAGATATGAAAACTTTTCCACAAAGGCTAAAGGGACCCCTACAATATGGTATTTTTCAAGTTATAATAGAATAAGACAAATCTAGGCTAAATTCTTGCCTGGTTTGCACCCTGTACAATCTCAGTTGGGTTACACAGGTATAACTGAAGGTAGGATTTTGGCCTTTAGAGTGAAACTGTCCATGTTTGTAAATCTAAAATTCTCCGATAAAACCAAAAGGTTGCAATTACGAAGCACTGAAAAGCCTAAATCTTCCTTTAATGCTTTACTAGCATCTCACTAATAGGCCCATGGGGTGCAGTCAGTCAATAATAACCCAATAAAATCAATAACGATAAACAAGAGTCAGTGTTCTAATAAAAATAGATTTTTTTTAAATCCAAACCAGCTGTTTCAGTGTTATGTAAAAATACAGGCCCAGTGCTAAGCTTTGCTCAGCTTCTAAGTATGACATTTAGGCTTCTAGCCGCTCATGCAGTTTCTGTGGATGCAAGTAAAATGATGAGCAATAGTCATAGCAGTTTTAGATTGCCAAGGTCAATAAATGAGTGTATTGCTAACTTTGTGCTGCAACTTTATAGATACTCGAAGTATTTTTTTACATGTTTACTTTGTAGATTTTATTTTAACATAAAAATCTAGCAGGTTTTTCTCTATTATCTTCCAAGCACAAAAGGGAATAACATAAGACACTGAACATTGACCCACTTTTCCTTGAACCTTGAGACATTTTTCTCAACTTTGGGATGCTGTTCCAGGAAGAAAGGTTGCTGGGAAGAGATAGAGTCCACCTCACCAAGAAGGGGAAGAGCATCTTTGTGCACCGACTCACCAACTGAGTGAGGAGGGCTTTCAATTCAGTTCAAAGGGGGCAGGTGACAAAAATCCACAGGTTAGTAAAAGGTGACCTTAATAGAGTGCTAGATATTGGGAGGGGTATATGGAAAATTATAATAGAGTCATAGGATCAATAAGAGGAAAATCAGTGGGGGAATGTGCTCAACATCTTAGCCATCTATACACAAATGCAAGAAGTATGGGGAATAAACAGGAAAAAACGGATGCATTAGTACATAAGCTAAATTATGACTCAATTGGCATCACAAAAAACTCATAACTGGAATATTGGTAGAGAGGTGTATAGCTTTTTTCAGGAAGGACAGGCAGGATAAAAAGGGAGACTATATCTCAAGAATATATTCGTTTGCTCTGAAGTCCAGAAGTAGGTCAGAGGAAGACCCGTTGAAATTCTCTGGGTAAAGATACAAGGGGTAAAAGAAAAGGGTTGAAATAGGGGTTGATTACAGACCACCAAAGCAGGAAGAGGAGGTGGATGGGGGCATTTCTGGGATAAGCAACAAATATCCAAAATACAAGACCTGGCAGTAATGGGGGACTAACTACCGAGCCATCTGTTGGAAAAGTAATATGGCAAAACACAACATTTCCAGTAAGTTCTTGGAATGTATTAGGGACAACTTTTGTGTTTCAAAAAGTGGAGGAAGTAACCAGGGGAAAGACATTTTAGACTTGATTCTGACCAACAGGCAGGAATTGGTAGCAAATCTGAAGGTGGAAGGCAATGCTGGTAAGATTCTAAGGAAAGGAAGGAGTGAGAGCAGCAGAATAAAGACAGGTTTCAGAGTAACAGCCGTGTTAGTCTGTATTCGCAAAAAGAAAAGGAGTACTTGTGGCACCTTAGAGACTAACCAATTTATTTGAGCATAAGCTTTCGTGAGCTACAGCTCACTTCATCGGATGCATACTGTGGAAAGTGTAGAAGATCTTTTTATACACACAAAGCATGAAAAAATACCTCCCCCCACCCCACTCTCCTGCTGGTAATAGCTTATCTAAAGTGATCACTCTCCTTACAATGTGTATGATAATCAAGTTGGGCCATTTCCGGCACAAATCTATGCTTTGTGTGTATAAAAAGATCTTCTACACTTTCCACAGTATGCATCCGATGAAGTGAGCTGTAGCTCACGAAAGCTTATGCTCAAATAAATTGGTTAGTCTCTAAGGTGCCACAAGTACTCCTTTTCTTTTTGCGAATACAGACTAACACGGCTGTTACTCTGAAACCTGTCATTATGCAAGGCACTGCATTTAGCCATATGGAGTGGAAATCTATCAACTGCATGAAAAAACTGGTACAGATACAGACAGACATCATCTTCCTTTCCAAATGCAAACGGATGGACATCGTACCAAAAGGACTGAAGGTAAAAAATCCATTACAATCTACATACCACACAGACTATGCTGACAGCTTGTGCCACACGCTCTCAAAGAAACTGCGGAATCACCTGATCAACATCCTCTACAGCAAACAGGGAAAGATTAAGAATGAGCTCTCAAAAATGGATACTCTCATAAAAAACCAACCTTCCACACAAACTTCCTCGTGGCGGGACTTTACTAAAACTAGACAAGCCATTTACAACACACACTTTGCTTCTCTACAAAAGAAAAAGGACACTAAACTTTCTAAACTACTACATGCCACAAGGGGCCACAGCAATGGTTCCCTCAACCCACCCAGCAATATTGTTAACCTATCCAGCTATACCCTCAGCCCAGCAGAAGCAGCTGCCCTATCTCGGGGCCTCTCCTTCTGGCCCTCCACCCCCACGAACATGATACAGTTCTGTGGTGACCTAGAATCCTATTTTCAACGTCTCCGACTCAAGGAATATTTCCAACATACCTCTGAACAACATACTAATCCACAGAGACCTCCCTACCAACACTACAAAAAGAAGGATTCTAGGTGGACTCCTCCTGAAGGTCGAAACAGCAGACTGGACTTCTACATAGAGTGCTTCTGCCGACATGCACGGGCTGAAATTGTGGAAAAGCAGCATCACTTGCCCCACAACCTCAGCCGTGCAGAACACAATGCCATCCACAGCCTCAGAAACAACTCTGACATCATAATCAAAAAGGCTGACAAAGGAGGTGCTGTTGTCATCATGAGTAGGTCGGAATATAAACAAGAGGCTGCTCGGCAGCTCTCCAACACCACTTTCTACAAGCCATTACCCTCTGATCCCACTGAGAGTTACCAAAAGAAACTACAGCATTTGCTCCAGAAACTCCCTGAAAAAGCACAAGAACAAATCCGCACAGACACACCCCTGGAACCCCGACCTGGGATATTCTATCTACTACCCAAGATCCATAAACCTGGAAATCCTGGGCACCCCATCATCTCAGGCATTGGCACCCTGAAAGCAGGATTGTCTGGCTATGTAGACTCCCTCCTCAGGCCCTACGCTACCAGCACTCCCAGCTACCTTCGAGACACCACTGACTTCCTGAGGAAACTACAATCCATCGGTGATCTTCCTAATAACACCATCCTGGCCACTATGGATGTAGAAGCCCTCTACACCAACATTCCACACAAAGATGGACTACAAGCCGTCAAGAACACTATCCCCGATAATGTCACGGCTAACCTGGTGGCTGAACTTTGTGACTTTGTCCTTACCCATAACTATTTTACATTTGGGGACAATGTATATCTTCAAATCAGCGGCACTGCTATGGGTACCCTCATGGCCCCACAGTATGCCAACATTTTTATGGCTGACTTAGAACAACGCTTCCTCAGCTCTCGTCCCCTAATGCCCCTACTCTACTTGCGCTATATTGATGACATTTTCATTATCTGGACCCATGGAAAAGAAGCCCTTGAGGAATTCCACCATGATTTCAACAATTTCCATCCAACAATTTCCATCCCACCATCAACCTCAGCCTGGTCCAGTCCACACAAGAGATCCACTTCCTGGACACTACAGTGCTAATAAACGATGGTCACATAAACACCATCCTATACCGGAAACCTACTGACCGCTATTCCTACCTACATGCCTCCAGCTTTCACCCTGACCACACCACACGATCCATCGTCTACAGCCAAGCTCTGCGATACAACCGCATTTGCTCCAACCCCTCAGACAGAGACAAACACCTACAAGATCTCTATCAAGCATTCTTACAACTACAATACCCACCTGCGTAAGTGAAGAAACAGATTGACAGAGCCAGAAGAGTTCCCAGAAGTCACCTACTACAGGACAGGCCTAACAAAGAAAATAACAGAATGCCACTAGCCGTCACCTTCAGCCCCCAACTAAAACCCCTCCAACGCATTATTAAGGATCTACAACCTATCCTGAAGGATGACCCAACACTCTCACAAATCTTGGGAGACAGGCCAGTCCTTGCCTACAAACAGCCCCCCAACCTGAAGCAAATACTCACCAGCAACCACATACCACACAACAGAACCACTAACCCAGGAACCTATCCTTGCAACAAAGCCTGTTGCCAACTGTGCCCACATATCTATTCAGGGGACACCATCACAGGGCCTAACAACATCAGCCACACTATCAGAGGCTCGTTCACCTACACATCCACCAATGTGATATATGCCATCATGTGCCAGCAATGCCCCTCTGCCATGTACATTGGTCAAACTGGACAGTCTCTACGTAAAAGAATAAATGGACACAAATCAGATGTCAAGAATTATAACATTCATAAACCAGTCGGAGAACACTTCAATCTCTCTGGTCACACAATTACAGACATGAAAGTTGTGATATTACAACAAAAAAAACTTCAAATCCAGATTCCAGCGAGAAACTGTTGAATTGGAATTCATTTGCAAATTGGATACAATTAACTTAGGCTTGAATAGAGACTGGGAGTGGCTAAGTCATTATGCAAGGTAACCTATTTCCCCTTGTTTTTTCCTACCTTCCACCCCCTCCTCAGACACTCTTGTTAAACCCTGGATTTGTGCTGGAAATGGCCCACCTTGATTATCATACACATTGTAAGGAGAGTGGTCACTTTAGATAAGCTATTACCAGCAGGAGAGTGGGTTTGTGTGTGTGGGGTGGGGGAGAGGTGAGAAAACCTGGATTTGTGCTGGAAATGGCCCAACTTGATTATCATACACATTGTAAGGAGAGTGATCACTTTAGATAAGCTATTACCAGCAGGAGAGTGGGGTAGGGGGAGGTATTTTTTCATGCTTTGTGTGTATAAAAAGATCTTCTACACTTTCCACAGTATTCATCCGATGAAGTGAGCTGTAGCTCACGAAAGCTTATGCTCAGATAAATTGGTTAGTCTCTAAGGTGCCACAAGTACTCCTTTTCTTTTTGAGAATAAGGACAATGGACTTTAAAAAAAGCAGACTTTAACAAACTCAGAGAACTCGTACATAAAATAGGAAGATAATCTAAGAGATAAAGGAGGTCAGGACAGCTGACAGTTTCTCAAGGAGACAATATTATAGGCACAATTACAAACTAATCTGATGTGAAGGAAAAATAGGAAGACTAGCAAGAGGCCATCATGAGCTCTTTAATTATCTGAAAATCAAAAAGAAATCCTACAAAAAAAAGTAAAGGAAAGATACTGGAACAAAGTTATTAATTACAAGTTGTAAGCACCTGGAAGATAATAGGGTTATAAGGAATAACCAGTATGGATTTCTCAAGAACAAATCATGCCAAACCAACTTTATTTCCTTCTTTGACAGGGTTACTGGCCTAGTTGATAAGAGGGAAGCATTAAATGTGATGTAGCTTGATTTTAGTAAGTCTTTTGACACAGTCCCACACGAGATTCTCCTGTGGTCTAGTTTAAATTACTATAAGGTGGGTGCACAACTGGTTGAAGGACCATACTCAAAGAGTAGTTATCAATGGTTCCCTGTCAAGCTGGGAGGGTATATCTAATGGGATCCTGCAGGGCACAGTCTTGGGTCCAGTACTATTCAATATGTCCATTCATGACTTGGATAATGTAGTGGAGACTATGCTTATAAAATTTGCAGATGACACCAAGCTAGGAGGGTTTGCAAGCACTTTGCAGGACGGGATTAGAATTCAAAACAAACTTGGCAAATTAGACAACTGGTCTGAATTCAACAAGAGGAAATTAAATAAGGACAAGTACAAAATACCTCACTGAGGAAGAAAAAAAAATCAAATGCACAACTACAAAATGGGGAGTAACTGGCTAGGCAGTAGCATTGCTGAAAAGAATCTGGGTTTTTATAATGGATCACAAATTGAACATGGCTCAACAATGTGATGCAGTTGCAAAAAAGGCTAATATCATTCTGAGGTGTTTGAACAAGAATGTGAAATGTAAGTAATTGTCCTGATCAACTTGGCACTCATGAGGCCTCAGCAGGAGCACTGTGTCCAATTCTGAGCACCAGGCTTGAAGAAAGATGTGGACAAATCAATGAGAGTCCAGACGAGAACAACAAAAATGATAAAAGGAAAGGTTAAAAATGGAGAAAGGTTAAAAAACCAGGCATGTTTAGTCTTCAAAAAAACAAGACTGAGTGGGGACCTGATGACAGTCTTCAAATATGTTAAGGGCTGTTATAAAAAAAGATGATGATCAGTTTTTCTCCATGTCCTTGAAAATAGGATAAGAAGTAAACAGCTTAATTTGCAGCATAGGAAACTTAGGTTACATATCAGGAAAAACTTTCTAACTATAAGGGCAGTTAAGCACTGGAATAAGCTTCCAAGGGAGATTATGGAATCCCCATCATTGGAGGTTTCTAAGAACAGATTGGACAAACACCTGTCAGGTGTGATCTAGGTTTCCTTGGTCCTGCCTCAGTGCAGGGAGCTGGACTTGACTTCTGAAGGTCCCTTCCCGCCCTAAATTTCTATGATTATCAGGGCTTGATTTTACCATTTCCTGTGCAGCCACCCAGGAAGTGAGGTCCCCTTTTTCTCTCACCTCTTGAATGGATTTGTGCTGTATAAAAGTACCTGAATACCCAATCTGGGCACCAGGGAGCAGGGGAAGAGAAAGGTCTGAGCGCTCAGGGTGAAATCCTGACACTATTAAAATTAACAGGAGTTTTGCTATTGATTTCAATAGCATCAGGACTTTGCCCTCGATGTCCACCCTATAAACTACTGGGGAGGGAGGTGCCGGATTCAAAGAGTGGGAGTTGTGCACCCCTAAAAGAGGTGATATAATTACTCCCCATTTCCTGACCCATTCCTACCAAGTGTTTCTCTTGGGCTACTGTGCACCAACATCTAACTCAGGGGTCAGACTAAAAGCTCAATGTAACCCTTTAAAAATAATGAATCATTTTTATTTTTTGCCTAAGAATATTAAAATATGTTACAAACTTGAATTAGAATGCAACATACTCTGTTCATTAGAGTATGATCCCCATTTTACAAATGGGCAAACCAAGGCACAAAAGACTTATTCAAAGGCCTGAACCAGGAGTTCTCAGTCTCTTGCTCTGTCCAGAGGACCTTCCTGACCACGAGTGGATCAAGCTATTCAGTACCAAGAACGGATGGTTCAGGCATAAAGGACCAGGATCAGGGCTGTCCCTATGTGTTTTGCTACCCAGGGCAGAAAATGTTTTTGTGCTCTTCAAGTAGCTCAGCAAAAAAAATTAACCACCCTCAACCTGACCTCTACCCTTCTCTACTGAGCAGCAAAACAATTTGGTACTCCTGGAAGTTGGTACACAGGGTGACTGCCCTGATTGCCTATCCTTAAGGCCGGCCTTGACCAGGAATGAGCATATTATGATTGTGACTTCAAGCTGAGGTGTATCTGCTACCACAGATTTTGGGATCAGCATAAGGCAGTATCCGCACAGTTCCAGTGTACTCTTGTGAAAAGCCTTTTTGTATCACTCCAGGTATGTCATGTAGTAAGTGGAAGAATCCACATTCAGAACTGGTTTCCAGGGTAGGTACACAGCAGTAACAATGTGAGAGGAGTAAGACAATAGTGGGAGCAACAAGTTTCCCCTATACATCGTGCATACTAACTAATTCAGAAACACAGCAGTGAATGCTGGCAGGTAGCCAATTTAGCCTATTGCAAACCATTACCCCTCAAATTATAATATGGTGCGGGTGTGCAGATATGGGTTGGTACTTATAGGCAGCAAACCCTCTGGCTGAAGAGCAATTGTGGAGAACAGTGGATGAGTAAAAGTTGTGAAGTAACTGGCAGCTAGCCTGGATGCACCCACCTTTTCCTGCTGTGCAGATATAGAATATTATATTCCTGCATTTGAAATGTGTAAAGGGGAAGTTCATACATTCGTAGTGAATGTTCATCTAGCTTTACATTCTGCAAAATGGCCTCTGTGACCTGGAATTGCAGCAGAGTTACCCTATTTTGGAATCTGGAGATCTGAGTAACAGATTGGGAATTACATGGCTGTTGAAGATTGGTTTAAACTTTTGCTGCTGGCAAAAATGACACTAAGAAATGGTACTTGAATATAATGTATTATTTTAAATAAGTGGAGACCATTACATTAGCAACTACTGAGAATCCATACCTTATAGTTTTGGTCATTGTATAATAGCACGCAGTTTGTAACATCCTTGAAGATTATTATATTACCACAGAGACAAAAAGTTTTGGGTACAAGTTTGTGTGAAAGGGGTTTGGACATCCAATCAGGTAGAAAGACCTGTGAAATGAATGATGCTGATGTCTGTTATAAATCCCTAACATAGCTCATGAGATCAGTTAAGACGTTCAACCAACTACAAAATGGATGATTGAGGCAAATGGTAACATCAGGATGACCATGCGGCAAGGGGAAACTAGAACTGTTTAGACATAAAATGAGCGCCATCAGAATTCCACCAACAACTGTGCACAAAAGAGCGAGGAGATAGAAAGTAAGATAGCCAAGAAAAACACAGGAAGGAGAACAGAACAGCATGGGAATTGATAAGTGTGTGAGCAAGTCAATAAGCATGTAGTATTAGAGAAGTGTGAGGTCCTTTAATTCCTGTATCCATACTCCCCTATGGTCTTATCTCTGATATGTTCATCTCATAAGAAATTACACTGGTGGAAATTTTGAAGCATAGCAGGAGTTTAGACATACAATCCCCATTGACATTGATGGGAATTGTGTCCCCCAACCCCTGTACAATCTTTGGAAAATGTACCCTCTTAATGTTTAAAATAATTATTTCTAAAATGAGACCATCAGCAACAAACAGCAGTTAGTTTCTTTCCACTGACTGGCAGTGATGGCACAATTTAACAGCCTGGCCATTGTAAAATCTCAGACAGTTTCACTCAAGATTGCCCATTGGGCTGTATTACTGGAAGCCATCATCTCTGCTGGAAACAATTGCCTATGGACAACTTACTTCACATGGAGTTGTGTTATTATAAGGTGACAACAGCACCATTAACTCACATCACCACTGTACTAAGGTTAAACGACTTTTGTTTACTAAGGTTACTCAAGCTGCTGAACTGTGATGGGCAATTTAGCTTAACCTTTCACAGCAGTTCTAAATCTATATTTACTAATGAAGCTAGAGCATGTTGGACCCCCCACACATATTTTGAATACCTGATTATGAACACTGAAATGTGCCATTTTAGCACTGAACTCATGTTTCTCAAAGGCCACCATTACTTTTCTACAGAGATTCTGAAACCTAAATTGCAATGTTTAAAATAACAGTACTGCCTTAAAACAAAATTTATTTTTACTACATCGAATACTGGAAATACTGAGATCCAATTAAGACTAGATCGAATCACACTGCTCACAGATTTTTTCCTAATTACTCATATAAGATCATGTTTAATAATAATTACTTCTCATATAACGTTTTTCATCTGCAATACTTTGCAAAGATGAGTAAGCACTATTTTACCTATTTTACAGATGGAGAAAACAGATATATAAAAGTTAAGTGATTTACATGAGATCAAGTCAATTCTAGGCCTAAGAATATATCCCGGGGCGAAGTTTTCAGAAGTGACTGGTGATTTTATGTACCATATTTTCTGAGTGTCCAATTTAAGGAAATTTAAAGGGATTTGCTGAATTTTTTTTTAAATTGATTCAGGAATGCCGCTAGGGTGCCTGGTGGGAGTTGTAGGTCAGATGCCTCTTGCTCCTGTTCCCATTCTCTTCTATGGGCCATGTTCCCCAGCCAGACTTCATCTTCCATTATACTCTATGGCCTCCCCTCTCCGTAAGCCACCACAGTGCATCACTGAGTTCTTGTGTCAGCAGTACATCCTAAGAAATACAGTCTGATTGAGGAACTCAGCCCACCAATGTGAATGGGGCATGTGGCACCCAAACTACAACGGCTAGGAGGCATCATGGTAGTATTAACTACTTTTTAAAAAACATTATTTTCAGCCAAAATATTTTAGTCATCAGGTGTTTAGCTTGTTGGTGCAAATTCAACTTTTCCCACAGAAAGCAGATAGTTTTCTATTTTGTCAAAACCACAATTTACCATCAAAAACAGTTTTGATAGAAAAATTTTGACCAGCCTATTTTACTCATCGAACACAAGGTACAAAACTTTGTCCAGGGGTGGAGGGAGCAAGTCTTGTTCCCACCTGTTCTTGCATTTGTAGCTATTAGATCTGAACTTCGCTGAGGGAAGATGAAATTGTAAAGAGAAAAGGAAGTACTAGCAGATTTTTTTAAAAATTATATTAACTTCCCCACTGTACAAACTTTGCACAAAATATTGTTTACTTGATAAATGTGTTACTTTTTTCTGCCTTATATGCCCATTCTTTTCTGAACAATGAGAGTTAGATGTTTTGGCATCAGTGGAGTACTTATGGAGTAAAATATCATTCATGAGTAAGGGCGTCAGAATCTGGCCTCTCTTTTATTTTCATATTGGCATGTAAGCTACTGGTCGCAGCAACAGTGATGAGCAATTGTGTAGTTTACGTATACAGAGGACTGTGCAAACCTTAACTTGAATTCTGATTCTCATTCACGCCATGTCTACACTTACCGGGGATCGACGCTGCTGCAATTGATGCAGCAGGGGTCGATTTAGTGGCTGTAGTGAGGACCCGCTAAATTGACTGCAGAGTGCCCTCCTGTCGACTCTGGTACTCCACCAGAACGAGAAGATTAAGGTACGTTGACAGGAGAGCGTCTCCCGTCGACGCAGCATGGTGTAGACACCGCAGTAAATCGACCTAATCTACATGGACTCCAGCTATGCTATTCACTTAGCTGGAGTAGAGTAATTTAGGTTGATTTACCACAGTAGTGTAGACCAGGCCTCAGAGTTTTACTCTGCATTTCTGGTTTGAACAAACCCCAAACTCAAATCAAAATCCATTCACAACTTCCATGAGTCACTTCCTTTTGCATTGAAACCATGCAAAATTATGAATTTCCCCCTCATTTAGATGTAAAGCCATCAATCAAGCCAGTTTTGCTCTGGATCTGTGTCTGCAATCACAGAACATTCAGGAAACATCACTAATCTTTTGATTACTCTGGGCTGATTATCAAGTATGTACAAAAACACCAAGCCACGCAAGTTTCCTGTAGTTTATGCTTTCATTACAAAACAGTATGCACACCTCTAGGAGAAATACCCTAATACAAGAACATTATCTGTGCTAGCTGTCTGACTAGAGGTGCTGACCTATTGAACATTCAGTGAAAGACCTCACTAATTCTGCTTTTAAACTTCACAAAGTGAAAAAGACATTGTATTATGGTTTGTATCAGGAGATAAAGTCACACTGGATTGTATTGCCAGAGAAGATTAAAGGGAGTGAACGCAGCCACACAGTCACAGTGCATTGTGGAATTTAAGATTGGATGTATAATACATATTCGGTACTTATAACCTACAAGCTAAATTCATTACTCCTTATATGGGGAAAACTCCCATTAAGTGAGAGTAAGGACTGCAGGACTTGGTCCTCTGTGTTAGTGTGAAGGGACTGGTAAGAGCTCAAGTTCTTGTAGCTACCCCTGTGATTGACTTGAGTGGAAAGCACTGACGGCAGCTTTCAGATTGTAACAAGACCTATTCTCATGGACAGAAAAAGTGCTAAATTTCTGCCTCTAGTGGAGGGAGAAGCAAATACGTGGGGAAAATAGCATCCTCTGAATGATTGCCAAGAATTCCCACAAAAAATAAACAGTCTAGTGGTTATGTTCTTAACAGCTGTGTTAATGGGGTCAAAGAAGCCTTAAAAAAAAACCCTGTCTTTTTATTTGAGATCCGTTTTTACAAAACAGATACAGTACAAGTTTTGCTTTTAAACACAGCATGACACTTACATAGTTCACCACCTGACACTTGGAGAAATGTGCCATTCTTGTGGTGATCTTAATTCTTGCAAGAGAACTGGAGGGTCTGACTTGTCCCATGTGACTTGTCTCAAGTGTATCAGAACGACACTAGCTAGAGGCAGGAGGCTTATAGCTAGAGCTGTGGAAAACCTCTAAATATCATTTTATAAAGATACTATGCCAAGAAAGGATTGCACACACAAAGGAAAAATACGCCAATCAGTCATCTCTCATTTTGCTGAGAACATAAGAATGGCCATATTGGGTCAGACAAGTGGTCCATCTAGCACAATGGTCTTATCTTCAGACAATTATCAATGCCTGGTGCTTCAGGGGAGTGAACAGAACAGGGCAATTTATTGAGCAATCCAACCCCTGCTGCCCAATCCCAGCTTCTGGCAGTCAGAGGTTTAGGGACAACCAGAGCATGAGGTCGTGTCCCTAACCATCTTGCCCAATAGCTAAGGCTGCATGTTTGTCACGGAAGTCACGGATTCTGTGACTTTCTGTGACCCCCATGACTTCTGCAGTGGCCGGTGCTGGCTCAGGGGCTCCCCAAGCCAGGTAGACCCTGGGCCAGCAGCAGAGGTTTGGGTGTGTGGGAAGGGGCTCAGGGCTGGGGCAGTGGGTTAGGGTGCATGGAGGCACTTATCGGGGGGGGACGGGACGACTCCCCGGCTTCCACCGGCATATCCCTGCAGCTCTTAGGTGGAGGGGCCAGGTGGCTCCACATGCTGCCCATGCCCACTGCTCCCGTTGGCTGCGGTTCCTGGCCAATGGGAATTGCAGAGGCAGTGCTTGTGGTGGGAATGGTGTGCAGAGTCCCCCTGGCTGCCCCTCCCCCTAGGAGTTGAAGGGACATGCTGGTCGGAGACAGGTAGGGAGCCTCCCTGCCCCGCCCATCCTCCCCACCTCCCCAGGACCAGCAGGGGTCCCAGGCCATGCCCCGCCACCTGGCACCCCCTCCAAGCACTAGCGGGGGTCCAGGTCACACGCCACTGCCCTTCACCCCAGCACCCATGGCCCCCCAGCCCAAGTTTTAGTTAGGGGTATATAGTAAAAGTCATGGACAGGTCACAGGCTGTTAATTTATGTTTACTACCCATGACCTGTCCATCCAGTGGCCCCACTGATTGTTTGTCAAGCTTTCTGCTTAAACTTTTTTTTATATTTGTTTTTGCATCTTTTGCTAGTTGCTGTTCAAGTTCTTTTTTTGGCCTACCTAATTATACTTTTATACTTGACTTGCCAGAGTTTATGTTCCTTTCTATTTTCTTCACTTGGACTGACCTTCCAATTTTGAAAGGATGTCTTTTTGTCTCTAACCCACTGTTAATCTGTTATTTAGTCATAGAGGTGTTGTGGGGGGTTTTTGGTTCTCACATTTTTTTTTAATTTGGGGTATACATATAGTTTGAGCCTCTATTATAGTATTTTTTTAAAAGTTTTCATGCCCCTTGCAGCATTTCACTCATGACTGTTCCTTTTAATTTCCATTTAACTAGCCTCCTCATTTTTGAAGTTAAATGGTACTGGGGTGGGTTTCTTGGTATTTTCCCCTAAACAACAATGTTAAGTTTAAATACATTATGGTTGCTATTACCAAGTGGTATATTTGCCTTTTGGACCACAGCTGTGTGCCACTTAGAATTAAATGAAGAATTGCCTCTCCTCTTGTGGGTTCCAAGACTAGCTGCTCCAAGAAGCAGTCATTAATGGGGTCTAAAACTTTTACCTCTGCATCCCGTCCCAAAATGACATGTTCCCAGTCAATATGGAGATAGCTGAACTCCCCCATTATTATTGATCTTTTGTTTTTGTAACCTCTCGTATCTTCCTGAGCATTTCACAATCATTGTTACCATCCTGGCCAGGTGGTTATATATTCCTACTGCTATACACTTATTAGCCAAGCATGGAATTTCTATCCACAGAGATTCTGTGGTACCATTTGAGTCATCTAAGATTTTTATTCTATTTGACTCCATGCTTTCTTTTACATATAGTGCCGCTCCCCACCAGTGCAACCTGTTCTGTCATTCCTATATATTTTACCCTAATATTACTGGTTTCAGAGTAGCAGCCATGTTAGTCTGTATCCACAAAAAGGAGTACTTTATATATATGATAATCAATGGGACACAGTAATATTAGGAAAAAGAAAAGGAGTACTTGTGGCACCTTAGAGACTAACAAATTTATTTGAGCATAAGCTTTCGTGAGCTACAGCTCACTTCATTGGATGCATTCAGTAGAAAATACAGTGGGGAGATTTATATACACAGAGAACATGAAACAATGGGTGTTACCATACACACTGTAACGAGAGTGAACAGGTAAGGTGAGCTATTACCAGCAGGAGAGCAGGGGGGGAAAAAACCTTTTGTAGTGATAATCAAGGTGGGCCATTTCCAGCAGTTGACAAGAACGGCTGAGGAACAGTGGCGGGGAGGGGGTGTGGAATAAACACGGGGAAATAGTTTTACTTTGTGTAATGACCCCTCCACTCCCAGTCTTTATTCAAGCCTAAGTTAGTTGTATCCAATTTGTAAATTAATTCCAATTCAACAGTCTCTCGTTGGAGTCTGTTTTTGAAGTTTTTTTTTGTTGAAGAATTGCGACTTTTAGATCTGTAATCGAGTGCAAAGAGATTGAAGTGTTCTCCGACTGGTTTTTGAATGTTATAATTCTTGATGTCTGATTTGTGTCCATTTATTCTTTTACGTAGAGACTGTCCAGTTTGGCCAATGTACATGGCAGAGGGGCATTGCTGGCACATGATGGCATATTTCACATTGGTAGATGTGCAGGTGAACGAGCCTCTGATAGTGTGGCTGATGTGATTAGGCGCTATGATGGTGTCCTCTGAATACATATGTGGACACAGTTGGCAACGGGTTTTGTTGCAAGGATAGGTTCCTGGGTTAGTGGTTCTGTTGTGTGGTTGCTGGTATTTGCTTCAGGTTGGGGGGCTGTCTGTAAGCAAGGACTGGCCTGTCTCCCAAGATCTGTCAGAGTGATGGGTCGTCCTTCAGGATAGGTTGTAGATTCTTGATGATGCGTTGGAAAGGTTTTAGTTGGGGGCTGAAGGTGATGGCTAGTGGCGTTCTGTTATTTTCTTTGTTGGGCCTGTCCTGGAGTAGGTAACTTCTGGGTACTCTTCTGGCTCTGTCAATCTCTTTGGTCACTCGATTAGAGACGTAAAAGTCGCAATTCTTCAACAAAAAAACGTCAAAAACAGACTCCGAGAGACTGCTGAATTGGAATTTGCAAACTGGATACAATTAACTTAGGCTTGAATAAAGACTGGCAGTGAATGGGTCTTACACAAAGTAAAACTATTTCCCCAGGTTTATTCCCCCCACCCCCTACCCTTCCGCATCACTGTTCCTCAGACGTTCTTGTCAACTGCTGGAAATGGCCCACCTTGATTATCACTACAAAAGGTTTTTCCCCCCCTGCTCTCCTGCTGGTAATAGCTTACCTTACCTGATCACTCTTGTTACAGTGTATATGGTAGCACCCATTGTTTCATGTTCTCTGTGTATATAAATCTCCCCACTGTATTTTTTACTGAATGCATCCGATGAAATGAGCTGTAGCTTACGAAAGCTTATGCTCAAATAAATTTGTTAGTCTCTACGGTGTCACAAGTACTCCTTTTCTTTTTCCTAATATTACTGTGTCCCATTGATTATCATAATCCCACCAAGTTTCTGGGATGCCTATTATATCTATGTCCTTATTTAATACCAAGTAATCAAGTTCACCCATCTTAGTACTTAGACTTCTTGCATTTGTGTACAAGCACAAACAAAATTTTTCAAATTTTGTTGTCTGCCTTCATGAGATGTAACTGAATGGGACTGTGTCATTTGACTAAAAAGAAAAGGAGTACTTGTGGCACCTTAGAGACTAACAAATTTATTTTCCACTGAATGCATCCGATGAAGTGAGCTGTAGCTCACGAAAGCTGATGCTCAAATTTGTGAGCTACAGCTCACTTCACCGGATGCATTCAGTGGAAAATAAATTTGTTAGTCTCTAAGGTGCCACAAGTACTCCTTTTCCTTTTGCGAATACAGACTAACACGGCTGCTACTCTGAAACCTACCATTTGACTGTTTCTCTTCAGCCCCTACCTGTACTTTATCAACTTCTATCCTCTCCTCTTTACTAGGCTATAGAGTATCCCCTTTAATAAATCCCCCCACAAAGGATGTGTCTATCTGAACCATGAGCTACTCCACACCCATTGGTTTTCTTTTGCTAATTTGATCTATTTTAACTTCAATTATATAAATATTAATAAACATGGCTGATTTTAAACCATTGCTATGTGAAGTCCTTTGCCCTTAAAATGTACCAAAAAAAGCCCTTCGTTTAGCTTTTGTTTGGGGGATAGGAGCTTATTGGTTGAAATTTAGGATAAAAGATTATCCCCTCTGATCCTGAATTTAATCCACTCTCAGAACTCCCACTGGCCTAAACTCTGCTTTCAGTATCACTGGTGTAAATCTAGAGTGACATCAGTGCAAACACTGAAGTAACAAGAGAAGAATTTGACCTATGGATTTTAGTGGATATTCACTGAACAGAAAGATTGCATTATTGACTCCTACTTTCTTGACATATTATTATGATAATAGCAGTAATATCGTCCATCTGTATCACATCATGGGGATTTTTAAAAAATGAATAGCCTTAAGCATAGAAAGGGGAAAGCTACTGTCTAAAATTTATCCCCATGAGTCACCAATAAATCCTGACCGTGAAGATACTTCACAGGTTTAAGTAATCGGGAGTTTTGTTAAACCCTTTGCAGAATTCCTGTATAAAATTCTCATAGTGCTCTCTTCTGGAGGTCACTGATTGTGATGTCTTACACTCCTAATGGGTTCCTGAGCTACTCATTCATACCCTTAGGTACCACTCCAAGTGCTCCAATAAATACTGAGATCATCTTTGTTCTAGTTTTCCATAATCATTCCACGCTGTAGCCACGTCATTCATACTTTGCTATCTTTTCTTCTTCTTTATTATTATTATTTCTATTGCGTTAGCAAGTAGGAGTCACAGACCACAATTGCATTGTACTAGCAGCAGACAAAGACAAATAATATTTCCCTGGAGAAGAAAAAATGTGGCAGCATCTAGTGAGTCAAATACTAATTCTAGAGTAACACCATTAAGTTCAACTCCAGACTTCTGGGTTTGTACCCCTGTAATACAGCAGAACTTGAGCCAGCATTTGCACAGCAAAACCACAGGTGAAGCACAGTTCTCAGGGAAGGGAATCTGTTGCTCTCTATTTTGATCTTATTTAATATTACTCAAAGGAGAGTGTGGATATTGACAGGCACTTGGAATGCGGAAAAAGAATCCATCCCCTCAAGGCAGGGAAGAAAATTGTACATTTTTGCACCCTACATATTGGCTTCTAAAACTTATTTTTAAAAAGTTAGACCACATTTTTTAGCATGGTTCTTCTTCCCATTCATGTGACAAATAAACCATCTCAAACCATACAACAAATAGTTTTTTGTAATCCACAGAACACAGGAGTTGCAGTTCTACCTAGTTTATATGCAGAATTCACCTGGCCCTGGCATGGGTGGGCAGTTTGTTTGTAAATGTAGGGGATGCAGTGTGAGTAAATGGGGAGGGGTATGAACATTTTAAGGGCTATTGTATGCACAGTGTAATGAGTCATCCCTGAGCCTGAGTGAGTGAGTCATCTGAGGTAATTACTTGCAAGTCCTATGATTGTCACAGCCTACCAACCAGGGCCCAGCCAATCCACAAGCAAGGGCCTAACCAGGTGACCCCAAGGCAGGTACATAGACTCCCAATGGAAACAGCCAATCCAATCTGCTCAACATTGCTACCTGGTTGGGAGAATTCCCAGCTGCCTGGTAGTTCTGAAAGCTCCCCCCGCCTGCACCCATTCCTGCTCCTGCCCCAGCCTCATCCAGCCACCCTCCCACAGATATCCTGACACGTAGGGCCCCAGATTGCCTTAAACTGGCCTTGATACTAAACACATTCTCCATTAGCAAGATCAACAGCACTTAGTTTCTTTCAGTGTTAGCACAGGGATTTCATGAAACAACTTTAAACTGGACTGGACAACAATTTTTTAGACCAACTGTACAACTACATCACCACCAAGACGGCCCAGGAGATGGTTAGCCAACCTTAACCAACCTATAGAGGAGTTACAATACTCAATCGTGCTAAGGGCGTGTAACCAGTTATCAGTGCCAGTGACAAAAGCAGTAGAGTCTCTCAGTCTAGTGTATCTATGAAAAGAGTGACTCATTTTAACATTGTTGCAAATGTCAGACTCTCCATGTGGTCTGTGTCTCTGCAACCATTTTCAATGAGACCTGTTGTTGCTTCAGGGGGTTTAGGCTCTGTATTGCATGCATTATGGGAGAAGTCATTATGCGAGGTGCTACTAGGAGCCGCATTTGGTATTGAAGGCAGAGCATGATATCATCATCCCTTGTATCAAGCAATTCCAAATAAGCTCCAGGAATGGACTTGGGCACTGCTGCAACAGTTTAGTGGTATCTGTTATCACAGTTATGAGAGGGCTGCTATTGCAATTTTATCCATGTGCGTGTGCGCAAACATGGCATAGATTTGGATTTATTAGGCCTGGTTGCTACCTCAGTTGTTATTTTATCTCAGAGGAAGTTACCCTGGAGCCAGACCTCATCCACAATCCCCTCATGGCAGTGTATGTTAAGGGCGTACAAGAAGCACTGTGATGCTGTTTCCTTGGCACTGGCATAATGTTACACTTTTTAGTACTCAAGGCCTAAATATAGATCAGTAGAGTAATAACTGCATGAGGTGCTGATTCAAGGCAGGGACATTGGGAACTTCAGGTGTTTGTTTAATATTACGTAAGTTGGCTGAATCTTTGAGTGTATCCCCAAACTGTCAGAACTCATTTAAAAATATTTCCTTGCTCACCCATGAATCACTGCACCTATTTTTAGGTCCTGCTACCACAGCCAGAGCTGTTCTCTCTTCTACCTAGGAACGTTATTATTTACAGTCAGAGAATGACAAACTCCAAAGGAGCAGAGAGACCACTGGTTTGATTTCCCTCAGTTTTTTATGCGGGTGCTACTAACACTTTACAACCACCACAGTGTCAAGTGCTCCAGCACAATTTGGCCACTTTACATAACCTAAAGTTGGCCTGTCAGGCCCATGGAGGATCACATGTGACAAATAAACCAGACTCAAGGACATTTGATGGTTGGGTAGCACCAACATAAAAAGAGACTTATACCACCTCCCCGCCCTGTTGCTGGTGTGACAGGGAAAAGTGGATATGACTGGAAGAAAACAGGTATGGTTAGGTTGACCTGCAATTCTCAGACGCATTTTTGTCCCCCCACCCCCATGGCCACGAGAGCTAGATACAAATTAGAGCAGCCAAGGTCCACGAGTAGATCACACAAGTGCAAAGCTGAGGTTTCAGCCACCTTAGCACAGACACACTGACTTGCGCTCTGCGGATTAGTCACCCCCCAGGATCTGGTCTGTTGTATCCAAGGTAGATATCACTGCAGCTATGTCTGATTCTCCATTTAGACTTAACTTTTTCTACTGCCCTGTGAACATGTCTTGGAGCTATTTGACTAAAGGAAGAGAGACTGCTCTTGAATTTTGTGGGCCTTGGTGATATTTGTTTTCTACTTTGACATCAGTTTCCCTTTTTCAAGCTTATGACTAGACCTACGTGAAATAACAGTTTGGGGGGCTTTTGGTGGCAAATCACAGAAGGAACAACAACAGAAGAGTGCATTTCTGTCACAAATCTGGAAAAAAACATGCATTTTTTGTTGTGCTTTGGCCTGTTTCCCTAGGTACAAGTTCGTTCCCCAGCTATAATCATTACCCCCATCATTCCTTCTCTTTGCCATTTTCAGTTCATGCTTAGACCTTTATGTTACCAAAAATTTGTTTGTTTTTAAACTCACTCTTCACAAAAAAGCACAGCTCATTCCTGCCAGAGGGAACTCTGGGGAGGAAACTCTCCACAAGGATCTCATTGAAGAAATCCCTCCTATACTGTCCTGTTATGGAGGCAGGGTTTCTGGGAAGTGGGAGGAAAAGATTGCTTGGCACACCCTCAAACCTAGCAGACTCCCAGGTATCTTCAGGAAGCCAAGGACCTCTGTAAGAGGTCTTGTTCTTCCACACCTGCTCTCCTCAATTCCCTGTTAATGACTCCATTGGAACCATGCTACCAGGGACTGCCCCCTGCCCCGACTATGGGACCTCCCCGGGGGTGGACTACCCAGATAAGATAATTTAGTCTCAGGTACATGCTTCTCCTCTCTGGCCCTGACTAATCTGTGCACAGTTGGGGTAGGCTGGGGAGGATATGCGTCCCCACCCCCATCCCTGCCTCCTGTCCCATCCAGTATTCCTCAATTCTACTGAGTCTCCTCACCTTCCCCAAACATGGACCCTGACCCCATACTGATGTCTTGACTGGTTTCAAAGATGGGGAAGTGCCATAGAGTCAGTTGAAATGCGGAGGTTCACATGCCGAGGGCCTCTTCTTACACAGAAAAGGGAGCACCAGCTGGCCCTAGAGATGGCACCAAACCAACACCCTGGATCTGACCATCCGAGAACTTTGGATGCTGGGGACAGAATCTTAATCTAGATCCAAATTTTATATCTGACCCCATTTAAATATAGGCGGATTCAAATATCTCAAAACTCTGGGGTGTTCTAAATCTATGTCATGCTCTTGTACACAGCTCTTTTCCATACCACACAAGGCCTCTTGCCCCTCTAACAAACATCAGAGGGCCTCGTTTTCAGATGTGCCAATAACATTTTACGTTTTACCTTAAAAATAGCGATTAGTTCACTCAGATGTCAAATGGTATGTATTCTATCAACCGTAGGCTGGATGAGAGAAAACCCTATACCTGGAAAATGAACAGGGCACAACTTGTTAGAAAAATTGCTTTCACTTAGCATGTAGCCTTCTGCACTATTGCAATAAAATGTAACAATTTAGAAAGCAATTTCTGGGTCTTCAAGGAGAGATTCTAGTTTGATGGGTTTTTGGGGCTTAGATGAAGGTCTGACTTCAATGTGCATGTCATGTTAGATCTCTGAACTTTACAAGCACAAAAAGAAATAATTCAACCACAAAAACGACACTTAAGTTACATTAAGGGTCTGACTTAAACCCACAAAAGGAAACAGATACAGAGTTAAGCCTAAAACTCTGGGCTGACACTGTGGGCTCAACTCACACTCTTATGGGGGTTGGGGGGAGAGAAAGAGAGAAAGGAGGAGAGACAAAGGAAAAAAGGCACATGTATGTGACTTAAAAGTGGAATTTAGAGAGACAAGATGGATGAGGTAATATCTTTTAGTGCACCAACTTCTCTTTGGGAGAGAGGCAAGCTTTTGAGCTACACAGAGCTCGTCTTCAGGTCACTCTCTCTGATCATTTGTTTGTGCATACGAAGGAGACAGACTCCAAGTTTTTTGTGTTGTCACTACAATACAATAGCAATCAATTCTTTATTTCAAAATCTCCCCGAATCTTATACTCCCTGAATTTTGATACCAGCTTGTTGATAAGACGCACTTGGGGGATGCTGCATGCATGAAGTGGTTTTTAGAAACTCCTGAAAACACATTATGTTACTAAAAGGAAACCTTAAAAATGAGACATTTCAAACAACACTCCTTCCTTCCTTCTCAAACAAACTAAAGGTAACAAGAAAAAGCTGCTTCATACATCCTCATTTACAAGTACACCTTCAAAATAAGCAAAGTTTATGTATACCTCATTTATATCTTGCTTTTGCACGATCTTCCCTGCCACCACTAATACTTACAATTGCCTCCTTCTCATGTACCAGAATTCCTTCCCCTTTTCCATCAAAGCCTTCCTCAGAACCACAGGGTTAAAGTCTATAGGGGAGCCTGAGGTTAAACTTGAGCTGCTAACCTGAGTAAAAAGGCCAAGATGGTGTGTTTTCACTGCTATTTTTACCTGAGCTCACTAGCCCAAGTTAAGAACAAACCTTTCTTTGCAATGTAGACATACTCCGAGAAGAAAAATCCCATTGTGGGAATCATGCACAAAAAAGTGGGCAATTTCCCTGCTATGTTACAGCTCCAAAAAGCAAATGTGGTTAGATGCAGAGGGAGGAGGAACTCTACGTACCACAGTGGTTTAGAAGGGTATTCTTAGGCAGTCAAAATGTTAATCATCTCTGATCTCTGTGAGTTCAGACCTAACATTTTACAGTGACACATTAAACCCAAAAGAAATTTAAAATTGCTGCACAGGAGAGTGGGGAGCCTGACCCTGCTCAGAGGTATCTGTGCTCCCCTGCATAGCAGAGGTGGTAATGACTGCGTGCATACCAAGACCAACAGCGGATTGTACAGCTCCCACAGAAGACAGAAGGGAATGTGTGCGTGTATGCGCGAAACAGGTGTATCCAGTAGGTTTGTGCACAGAATGGTTCCATAGGGTTACAAAAACTCTGTCAGAGAGGAATAGCCCCTCGACTCACTATGCTATACTCCCCAATCACAGAGTGAGAGTCAGAGTAAGACGATAGACATGAACTACCTGCACAGAACTTGCTGCTTCTTTTTGAGGTGAAGATTCCATCCCCCAGATTCAACCTTGATTTATGCAAACAAAGCCCTATTACTGTGACTCTTGCACAAAGGTTCAGGATCAGGCCCCAGTGTGAGTTGTAAAAACAAAACACACACAGATGTGTTAATGTTGCAAATACTATTATTTCCATGTCCAGCTACGCTGCATATACCAGTATTTATCAGCACGTGAGTACCAGCAGCCTTGGACCACCTCACATCACCAATGCTCAACTGAGCTCAATTTAGGAGTATTTCCACACATTCTGAGTATAATTACACTATGTGTAGCTTCAGGTCAGCTGTTTCAACAAGACTCAAAACTCCAGTTAGTTCACTGTTGGAGGAAATCAAAACACCTCCGATGCCTTGCCCAGTAACTAACTATTTTTTCTTATCTTTATAGCTTTCTACACTATCACTTGGTTAACAAAAAGACTAAAATAAATTGTAGTGGTTTGTTTTTCCAGTGTGGGGTTTGCACTTTACATTTCAGCAACATAATGTACTGGATATTTGATGCTACAGATGGTTGTGGGGAACCAGAAATACTTGAAAGAGGCAGGGCAGGATGTACTTTTTATATCTCTTACCAAGAACTAATGTCTTTTCAGGAGCTCTTTAGTAGTGATTTTAGTAGAGTTTCATTGGCTCTCGACCACTTCTCTAAACCTGAATGAAGAAGCAGCCACAGGGGCCATGCTAATTATGCTAAAATGCATACTAATTAAGTGCTGGAAGTTGCATTCATGGTTCCAAAAGGGATTCTAAAAAACTTCACAGTACTGTTTAAATCCATTCCAGCACACAAGGCCCCACTCAGAACGAGAGATAATCAATGTCTGAAACATTGTCCAAATCCCCCCTTTTGCACAGGTACCTTTTCCCCGCCAAGTTAACAGTTAATTACAGCATATATTTCAATTAGTGCTTCAGCCCTGGATCAATAACCCAAAGGTATTTGAAATGCATGCAGTACGCACAGCACGATTCCTCAAGGAAGAGCCATGACAAAACTGTGTTTAGATTCTAAAGGGTTAATCCCAAAGCGAATTCTTCAGATGTGTAATTTAATACTTCATAACTGCTGAAATTTGGAGTCCACATAATTTATTTTCTTTGGTCTGGGCACATTTGCCTCATGCTTGGCTGTGGCTGACTTCAGAGAGACACACCTAAAGCTCTCAAGTGTCCCAAGTGGCCCATGTCAGTTGTGCAGAGAGATTGTGGTACTTGGAATCAGCCCAAGGATTAGGTGTTCCTGAGAAGATTTTTTTGGCTCTACAAAACCCAAGCATGTCATGGGAATAGGCTGCACTCCTTTTTCCCCCCTTGAAGGCCACATATCAACGGGGTATCTAACCACTCGGAGACAGGCTTTGCACAAAGGTATACATTAAAATAAATAGAACATACAACCAGAAAGAACAGAAAGAGAAGGAGGAATTGCTAAGTGGAGACAGGAAACAATTGCTTCATTGTTGAGCAGGCAGTGTAGGAATTGCAGAGTGTAGCTCCACCTACAGGACCATTTGTAAAGTTGGATATTTACAACGATTTACACAGGAAGAACTAAGAACAGAATAGAAAACTTTTTCTCAGGGTTCTTTTAGGGTTCTTTTGTTTGTTTCAATTAGCTCACATGATTTTCTTTTAAAAGGAGCAGGGAATTTTATTTTGGCTATAAATGATCATGGATAAAGAAAACATGTTGCCTGAGTACTTTTTAAGATTAGTTTGCTTTCTGTATTTTGATAGTAAATAATCTTTTTTCTGGAATTAATTTTAGGATTCATTTTCTTTATCTCTGGCTTTCATTTTCACCAGCTTCATATCGGCTGACAGCATTTCACATTTTTATTGCAGTTTGATTGCAAATTCAAGCTGGTAGAATTCATCATTCTAGTCAAAATGTGTTTGTTTAAATTGTATTCTTGTCCTTCCTGACAAACTGTTAGCTTCAAATGGGGTTTGTGGTTTTAGCTTTTAAGAGTAGTAGACAACCTTTAAAAGTAACAAGTAAAGCCATCTCTGTTTTCTGCTTATTTACAAAATCTTGGAACCTGATGCACTGTCTGGTACTGGTGGCACACTATGCCTAAAGAAGGCATACATTTCAGAAGAAGAGTGAGGTCACAAGGGGGACTGGTAATGAGATCTGGAGCCTTTCATCTCTAGGTCACTAGCTTGTATCCACCCCAGGGGGTGTACTGGACTTCAGTGGGAGTTGCCTGTACTCTGGAGGGGGAGAATAGGGCCCCATATCAGCAATGACTGAAAGTTATCATATGAGAACTGCATGGTGGATTTCAGTGCATGACATGTGTTGGTGCTATCCGTCCAAATAAGTCTACTGAATAAGTAGCCAAGGCACAAATACCCACCCTCCCCACCACAAATGGTAACTCTTTTGGAGTAGTCTCAATAGAAAGGCCAAGGATGAAATGGGTATGGATTCTTCCCTCATCCCAGAACAGGTGGGTGAAAGATGTGGCCAGGGAAGTTTGGGGACAGTACACCTGCTGTCTATGCTCTACCTGTTCTGTGGATGAAGAGAGGGCTTCACTCTTTAGGGAGGTCTAGTTCAAGCAAACCTGGAACTCAGGCACCACAAACAAAACTGGAGCTCAGGAACCAAAAACACTCTCAACTTCCCAAGCTCTCACCTTGTGAGCAATTGTAAACAGGTCTATAAAAGCTCTGCTTGTGTGAGAAGAATCTTTCAACAATGGATATTATTTACCTGACTATGCTCTAGTGTAAGACCAGAGTCATACAACTATCAAAGCCCCCCAGAACAATAAATATTTCAAATAGTTACTTAGGCAATTAAAACAAAACAAAACAAAAACCCATATATACCAGTCCCCTGAGACACTGAAGGAGGATTGTTTAGGAGCAGACAGGATCTATAGTAACAATAATACTGCTTTGCACCTATGAAACACCTTTCATCAGAGATCTCAAAGCACTTTAGAGATTGGTAAGTTTTATCATCACTGCTTCACAGGCGATGAAACGAACAGAGCGGCTGATCGACTTCAAAGTCAACAGCAATGCCAGAAATAGACTCTGTAGCAGTTCTCCTAACTCCCAGCCCTCTGCTCTAACCACTATGAAACATAGCTAAGTCATTTCCTGATGTACTTTTACAAAGCTAATTTCTGACCTGTTGCATTATGATACATCAGATAATACTAATGACTGGGCGATTGGTTTTAATCTCACTGCTGTAATTAAAACACATTGGAATGCTGTGGGTTGCAAGGCTTGAATCACACAGGAACCATACTGAATTTGCATCCCGCTTTAGAAAGACTGGACGAAAAAGAATCAAAGAAAATATCTGATTGGTGCAGAATGACAGAGTGTGTGAAGTAAAAAGCAAACAGAGGGATCACATGCAACATCCCTTGAGAGGGTGGCACAGCTGCTGCTGAAGGATGTGCTCCTTGAAAGGTCCCAGCAGGAGTTCTGGCTGAGCAAATCCAAATCCATGCTGTGGGCTCCTGCAGGAGTGCAGCCCTGCTGCATCCCCTTCCAGTACTGCCTGTGGCTTAAAAGTCATAGTCTGGCCCAATATTTAGGACTGTGTACCTTACTCCAAAGAAAAGAAAAGAGATAAGGAAAGAGAAAAACTAATACAAAATAGGTATTGTATATACACATGTATACAGAGAACCTACCTGCACCAGCCATGCTTTTGGGGCTCTGTTTCTATTGCTAACACACTTGCTTCCATTTACTGGTAAGATCTTTTAATTTTCTTAATTAATCTGCTTTGAAACAAAAATCCAAGGGTGTGATTCTGATCTCACATGAGTGTAAATCAGGTGTAATTCTACTTACATTACACTGGTGTTAAAACCAGTGTAAATGAGCTCAGAAGTAAACCATGTGAATGTATGTTACAGGGGAAAAAGCTTTGCAAGCTGACCAGAGTGAGTCGCTCTACAGAGATGTGGCATGATATTCATCTGCCCACGTGCTGCACCTGGAAAGCTCAGAGCTCCTGGAAGAATGAGAAGCAGAATACTACAGTGCTGACCAGGCTGCTGGGCCAGCCTGATTATCATATTTATCAGTGAAACTAATATTTCCCCAAAGTGTCAAGTGGTAGCAAATGGATGACAGCCGCCATTTCATGAAAACTTTAGAGAATGGGCTCATGCTGCTAATGCAGCCCATCACTGCAGGGTAGATTACAAACTTCTGGTGTGCATCTCCCATCGTGTACAGGCCAAAGATTCATTAACACTGAACTGGACTCGTGGAGCTGAAACACTTGCAATGAAAAGTTTTCATTCTCAGCTTATTTCCTAGTTTACAAAAGCTCTTATCAAAAAGCTCTCTAAATTGGAATTAGTTAGTGATCCAGGTCTCTAAAGCCCAGGGACTGGAAGTGAAGATTTCTTAATTATACCAGCAGGGGCTTGATTTCTATTCTTAGTGCAGCTGGGTAATGTTGTTAGGTTCTTGAAGCACACTGTTTTCTCATTGGCGGGGCTAGCCTCCGCTTTACTCTGACAAATATAAAGAGCTCTTTAACTTGGAGCTTCCTCACATACATGTGTAACCAAGCATGCACGTTTCAGCAGCATACACAAAACAACCTCTTTAGCAGGGCCCACATCCCTATGAAGTTCAATGTCTCAGTTACTTAATGAATCTAGTGACGTTCTTGGTCTCAGAGCCGTATCATTCTGAAAACAAAAATGGAACAATATAATTTACCTAATACTTGATATTTCAGTTTTCTTGTTTAATTTCTTCAACCATGTCCCTTCGCATAATGCCTCTTCCTCCTAAGAGGCTGAACTTTGCAGTTTACAGCCTCCTATCAGAGTGGGCTAGAAACAACTCTAATCAGAGGCTCTCAAAGCTGCTGCTACACATTCTAGCTAGAGTCACAAGAACTGAAAAGTTAAACTGCTGCTTCCCCACTTAGTAAACACACACACAGTCCCTTCTGCGAGCTGCACAACTTCACTGAGCTCCCACCACCCATCCGAGGAAGCAAAAAGGCTAGTTTGGAAATATACTGTCTCCTTCACATTTCTATATCTGTCCTTTTTGATACTGAATCATTGCATTGTACTAAGCACCTGATCTAAAGCCTACTGAAGTTAATGGTAAGAATGCCATTGGGCTTTTGATCAGGCCCTAAATTCTCACATGAAGACCTTCTCTCCTACATTACATTGGATGCACAGCTTATCACTCAATTCAGAGAATTTTTTTAAAAAGTCAGAATCCAGATTTTTTTTCAGAGAAATAAATAGCTAGAGATTAAACTTGTAGCCTTCAAACTGTTGAGATGCTCTAATAAACTAAGCTAGGGAGTGAAATATAGTGAAAGACAACACCACATGTCCATAACTACAGTTTAACCACATCGGGGGGGAGAGGGGGGGCAGCTTGTAGGGCTATTAGCTTATCTTCTTAAGGCTTCTGGACAGAATCCAAAGAATTGGGTTCAGTCCCCAAGTAGGTCATATATTTTTCTCTCATTAAAATATTTGACGAATATTGGCAACATTCTCCAAAGAAAAATGAACTTGGAACTCAGAAACACAAAAATGTATTAAAACCAACTTTTTGAATTAGATAATTTGTCATTCACAGGATACCTTAGCACAGCAAACACCACACACACACTTATCTAATGCTGTCAATGTTGGTCAACTGAGCGTTACAAAACGATTGTTGGTCAAATGTAATGCTATTTTTAAAAGAGGTACAGAAATATTGCATCCTTACATTCCTATCTACTCAAGCTGCCTTATCAAAATTCAAACTTTCTTGCTGGGAAACTGCTCTTTCTTTGGTACCTTTTCTGCCAAAATCCAACTGTAACAACAAAAGTTTATAAACAATGAAAATTCCAGCTGCTTGACATCAGTGATGTGAAGCTTTCACTTCACACTGATACAAATATTTACCCTGAGCTCTGGCAAAGCTTTCCTTGCCCATGTCGCCCTTAATCATACATTTTTCCTTGATTGAGTTATGCTTTCCAGTACGTGATTTGCTCTGGTTTACTTTTTAACACATCCCCAAGGCTTCATCAAAATCAACTCTGTGCAGGCCATGTCATTTGGTAGCTGCCAAACATGCTATTCAGAAGGACCTTGGCAAATATCAAAACAGTGTCTTTTTCTAACTGCTCTAATAAATGTGTTTGTTCTTTTTTTTTGACCACCACTTATTTTTTAGGTCCCTCATATCCATAAAGCAATGAGCCAAGAAAGTAAGCAGAACCAACTCATTTTCCCTTTAATCTACTCCCTAGAGGCAATATGCTGACTTTTCTTACAGACACCTTATAGCAGGGAAGCTGCAAACTTAAAAAGGTTTTATCGATGATTCACTTTTTTTTTTAAGTTTAAGAGACACAAGGGTTATTATCCGGGGGTTGAAACAACAGATGGATGCACTTTGCTGCTCCACTAAAGGCTGCTAAATCAAACATACAATACTCAGTACTAACAGTTGGTTACTGAACAGAGAGGAAACAACACAAAATGTTGCACGTGTGAAAATTATACTGAAGTATCTTCTTCCAAAAGAAAACTGGCAAAATTATCTCCTCAGTTACATAGGTATAACTCCAGTTAAGTATAAGAGAGGGGAGAAGGGGAAAATTTGGCCCAGTGTGTATCTAAAGATGGGAGATTAACAAAATAGTAATTCCCTTGAACCTTTGTCCCAAACTGGAATCAAACCCAAATTTATTTTGAAACTTAAAACATTTCAGTTACTTTTTTTCTACCCCCCATTTTTCTGTCTCTGCACATTCTACCATTGGTTGGGCCTGGAAGCTGAAATACAACAAGAAGGAAGGCTGTGGGAGCATTTTGGACCATAGTCCAAGCCAGATGTAAAGAAAATTTCATGAGAGAGTTGTTCTCATGAGATATGCAGCCCAATTTCCAGATTCAAATTCATATATTTTATACACACACAGAAGGTGAAGTCTTCCCCACTGAAGTGAATGAGAATTTTGCCATTGACTTGAATAGGGCCACGATTTCACCCAGATTGTATATCTATCTGTACACTACATATGTGGATGTGATAAATGACTTTATCGTGCTCCTTTGCTCATCTCACCTGCTCTCTGCCCACTTAGACTAAATCCTAGAAGAGACGGATAACAACATTTCAAACACCTGAGGAGTGTCAAGCAGCTGCCAGTTTTCTTCTTTTTTCTGGCTTCTTAAAAAATAAAATCAGCCATGCAGAAAAATGTTTCCTCCTTCTCCCTTTCAAGTGTGAAACTTCTCCCCAAATTACCTTGCCAGAGGCCCAGGATAGGCAAGTCTCAGCCTAGGGTGACCAGACAGCAAGTGTGAAAAATAGGGACAGGGGATGGGGGATAATAGGAGCCAATATAAGAAAAACATCCAGAAATCAGGATTGTTCCTATAAAAATCAGGACATCTGGTCACCCTATCTCAGCTCTAAAGTCCTCCTATACAGTAAAGCCTGTCCTTAAGTACCTTCTTGAATTTAGGCCTCTTTTCCTATACTTAGTACATAACTGTGGTATCTGTCACACCGCCATGTGGATACTGCTGGTAACAGCTAAAAGCATTCCAAAATATGTTTATTAATTTTCACATATTGACTTTTTAAAACCAAAGCTTTTGCAAAATGTAAGCAAGGCGAGTGTACTCACCATAATCATACAAAAATAGATCCTGTCACTCTTAGTGACATTGAATGGTATCTTTGGGCTGATCCAAAATCTAGAGAGGTCAGTGGATTAATTGCATTGACTTCAATCCTCTCTGGATCAGAACATTATGTCATGAGAAATCCCATTGATAATAACAGTGGCACTATTAGCCTAGAAAGGTAAGAATTGATTAATGGTAATCAGGTTCTCTAGGAGCACAAAATACACAAATCAACAATAGTCCAGCACTGTGATAGTAACAAGTCCAAAAATTACACTAAATTACTGCCTAATTCATTTTAAAAAACCCTCATTTTCATGTGGCTGGTATCAGCAACAGGTTACAACAGAGAAATTTAGATTGAAGAACAATCCTGAAAGTCATCACTCTGGCAAATTATCAGCCGGAAAGAACAGCAGATCAAGGTTGCATACTGTGCATATAAGGGTTGCTCTCTATGTCTACTGAAGGTAGGACAAATAGTAATCCGCTTTATCTGTATGACAGAGATGTAGGTCAGATATTTGGGAAAACTTTCTTATTAGAAGAAAAGGAGGACTTGTGGCACCTTAGAGACTAACCAATTTATTTGAGCATGAGCTTTCGTGAGCTACAGCTCACTTCATCGGATGCATACTGTGGAAATTGCAGAAATAGGTTACCAAGGAAGGCTGTGGAGTTCTTGTCATTGTCTAACCTCCAAATCACCTATACTGCGCCTACCTCTGGATGAGGGAGGATTGAACTTTTGAGGTCCCTTCTAGCCCTACATTTCTATTATTCTATGAGTGCCAACTTGAAGTCTAACCAATTTAAAGAAATTGGATGTAAAGCCATTGCGAGGACTACACATTCCCCACAAGTCCACTTCCCATCAATGTGATTTTTATAATATATGTTTCTCTCTGAATAAAAGATCCAAATGAACCAAAGTGGAATAACACATTAACTGGCTACACACGAGACAGTGAAACTGAATAAACCAAAGTGCCAACAAATGCACAGTGAAACTAAAAAAAAGAGACAAAATAGTTTTGCTTCCTTAAACTCTATTATAGCAATATTAGAGGTTACTTACTATAACAAGCAAGGGAAGAAAGGTTCTAGCAAGAATGTGGTACGGATGAAGATACACCCTTTCACTGAGAGCCTGTGTTGGGCGGAAAAGAAGAGCCTAACTATAGAGATCAACCCCAAGTCAAAGGGAAAAATGAAACCCATAAGAGTCCTTTGCCTCAAGAGTCTAGCCCTACTCTGGCTCCAGTGATCCGATCTTAGATTTCCTTTCACCATGGTATCTAAACACAGAAATTGCTAATACTCACAACCTTCCCATATTTGGTTCAATATTAAGGTTAACTGTATTTCCAAGTATTTCTGGAGCTATATAGTCATTGAACAGCACATATGACAGCTTTACCAGACAACATATTATTTGGCCATATTCACCAACATTCTAGGCCAGATATACATTTGCTGAGGACCTGTCACCTTGACTTTAATTTCATACGATGACCTAGTACCTATTGCTTGCTATCTAGTATTTGGACCAGATTCTCCTATCTTTACTGATTGTGAGTAGCTCTCTGCTCTGCAAATGATCTCTTTGAAGTAAATTGGACTGCTCCTGGAGTAAGGTTCTACTTAATGTGAGTAAAAGAAGCTGGCCTCTTGTTGCCAAATTATTAGGTTATCCTTGGAACCAGTTTTTCAGAAACTAGCTGAGCTGCTATGCCATGTCAATAAAAGGCAAGAAGAACTAGCCTCACAGAGGCACTGTCAAGGCCACCCTTTTTTTGGCCCACTGTAGTGCCTGGGATTCTCCCCCTAAAACAATGGTGTAGCACCTTGTTCCCCTATCCTGCCCAGTACTTTGGAGGGCATCGTGCCTCCGCAGACATAAGACTCCTGGAACTCATGCTGCAGTGGGACCACCCCACAGTGTCTCCCAGTGTCATCATGGGAAAACTAAGCCTTCAAGGTTCAGACAGTGCTTTTTGTTGGTGAGGGGAGAGAGATGGTATTGTGGATAAGAAACAGGAAAAAAAAATACCCTAGGTTCTCTCCTGCCACAGGCCTCCTTTATAGTTTTGAGCAAGCTATAGAAGACCTGATTTTCACATCAGAAGCCTAGAGCTGTAGGCAAAAACATCCACATAATAGTCACAAATGCACATTCAAATCAAAATCATGAGATTAAAAAAAAAATCTTATGAGTTTGGGCAAAAAGATAAGTGTTTTTAATCTGCCTTCCCACTTTTAAGCTCCCACTGCCCACCTCCATTTTGGGTAACAATTTTGGTACTGCCAATCCTCACAAAGATACAGTAAGTAACATGATTGTGGCCCCACTGCAGGAGCTTTTGCTGGAAGACCCAACTCAGGTCAAATTACAGTAATTTGCACAAAGTGCTGCCTGATGATTCAGAGAGCTTACAGACCCAGGAATTCCAATTAATTAATGCTGTGTGCCAACCCTGCCTGGCCTCAAACAATCAATTAATTTATGCCTCCTCCTCCACAGACCCATGTAAATTCTGCATCTTTCAAAATAATCACATTAATTAATTTTGTGCTCCCAGCCCCTACCTCTGCCCCAACCCCACATCATTTCTGCCTTCCCCCAGGTTCATATTTACCCCGTGCCCCCATTCCCACTTCTGCTCCTCCTGCAGCTGTGGAGGTTCTTCATCCTCCTGGCAGGACCAGGCCCTCTTCTCTGCCTTTCCAGTTCTGGTTTTGCAGGATATGGAGAAAGGGAGGAAGGAGGAACAGTGCTGCTGGGATCATTCTCTTCCCTCCCTCTTTCCTTCCTGTGAAAATTGTATCAGCTGTTCCCTGTCTCTCCCTCCCCTACCTACAGAATTCTATTGGCCCCTGAGGAGGGGGGAAGAGAGTTCTGGCTCCCCTTCCTGCAGCAGCTGTGATTGGCTGTTCTTTCACAGGAGGCTGGGAAGTAGGAAAGGCAACCAATAAGAGCTTTTGGGAATCATGTGACGTCTACTCCATCTCCAGTCAGTCATTCTGAGACTGCATCAGCAGGGGCCACAATCACATTATTTGCCATGAAGTCAGGACAGTTCGCAAAACTGCAACCATGATAACTGTGCAAAGTTAGACGTGAAATTGCGTATTAATTTTTCCACAGTGTCCCGGGTTTTTGATGTTGAGAAAAATCAGGCCATTAATCCCTCTACATCTCAGTTTCCAGTCTATAAAATAGGGATGAAAACACTATTTCAAATTGATCTATAAACGTTAAGTGCTTTGAGATCTTCTGAGGGAAAGTGCTATAGCATTACCAAGTGCTACTCTAATAAGCCTACTATTACAGATTTTGTGTACAATTTTCAAAAGCTCCTACATAAGATGGCTGTCTAACTCCCACTGATTTAAATGTGAGTTAGGCACCTAACCTGCTTAGGCATTTTTGAAAATCCTAGTAGGTCCCTATCTGTATAATGACAGCCCTATCCAGACTTCCATGACCTGGAGTCTAAGAATTCTTGCAAGCAGTGTCTGTTAGTCCATGCATGCACCCTTGTCTTCCTTGTGCTTTCAAAAAACGGCATAAAGGCAGAGTGGACTGACCATCTCTTCAGTTCCTTTTCTAGTGCAAACCCAGTAAATATCCGAAGCAGAGGAGAAGGAGGGTTAGTGGAATGCACGTAGGGACCACACATCTCGAAGAACCTCCAGTTATTATAAGGTAAGCTTCCTCTTCGAGTGTTGGTCCCTGTTTGTATTCCACTGTAAGTGATTGACAAGCAGTACTCAAGTAGGAGGAGCGTGCAAGAATGCAAACAGCAGAGCCGGTTGGAGACCTACTTTCCCAAGGAATGCCTCAGTGTCTTGAGGCATCTAGAGCATAATGTCTTGTAAACATATGGATGGAACTCCATGTAGCTGCCCTGCAAATGACAAGTAAGGATACTTCATGAAGTGATGCCACTGAAGCTGCTTGTGCTCTTGTAGAATGAGCCCTCTCACCATGAACTGGAGGAAGATACAACAACAACTGGTAACAGCCTGAGATCCACTTAGGATTTCGCTTGACCTCGGACTTCTTCTGCTGTGGCAAGAAATAATCTAGGTGATTTTCTAATTATTTTTGTCTTTTGCAGGACAGAGTATATCATACATTGAGGGAGTGAAGTCTCTCGTCAGATGCATGCAGTTTTTTGGGGGGGAGGGAACCCATACACCACACCATACACCATACACACAGGTAAGAGGACTGATTGGTTTACATGAAACACTAACATTACTTTGGGGGTAAATTTTGGATGTAGTCATAAAGAGACTTTGTCCTTATGGAATATAGTGTATGATGGATCTGCCAGTAGGATTCCCAGCTTATCCACCCTCCTGGCTAAGGTGATGGCCACAAGAAATGCCATTTTCCTTTCTCAGTGAGACATTGAACTACTAGCTACATGTCCCAAGAGAGGCTTGATGAGTGCCAAAAGTAAACAATTTAAGTCCCAATGAGGAGTAGGCTTCCTTACTGACTGGAAAGTCCCGATTAGGCCCTTTAAGAATCTGCTAGTCAACAGGTGAGTGAAAATTGCATAACCATTTGATGGTGGATGGCACACACTAATTGCTACCAGGTGGATTTGTATAAAACTGAGGGAAAGCCCAGCTGTTTTGAGAAAAAGTCCAAAAATGAGGGGAATATCCTCTATCTGCTGACTCAGGAGATAGAGATTCTACTGTGCCCAAGTGGAAATGTGCCACTTGCCTGAATAGCATTTCCGAGTGAAGTCCTTTCTGCAATTAAGGATTGTTTGTATGACTTTAGAGCAGGAATGCCCTAATGTTGATGCCCATCCAAAAACCAAGCCATGACATGAAGTGCTTCAGGGTTGGGATGTCTGATCTTGCCCTTCTCCTGAGGTCAAGAGATAAGGAAAGGAAGGGATGCTGACTGGAATCCAAAATGACAGTCCTAGGAGATTTGGGAACCAAAACTGTCTGGGCTAATTGGGGACAATGAGGATGACTTGTGCCCTGTCCTAATGAATATTCCTTAAAACCCGAAACAGGAGCAGTAAGGGAGGAAAGGCATAGCTCAGATGGTCTGACCAGGGGAGAAGGAGAGCATTTTCCTGAGAATGTTGTCCTAGAGCTCCTCTGAAACCATGTGAATTGCATTTCTTGTTTGTTTGCGAGGTAAACAGATCCCAGTTGGGGGTTCTCCATTGAGCAAAACTGCTGAACTGTGCAATTTCCACTCGTGATCAATGGCAAAATGTCAGCCAATACATTCTGAGTTTCTGGAAGGTAACCCACTGCTGATTTGATTCCTATACACCAGTTCTACAGGGTGACCACTTCTACACACAGGGGGACTGATCTCACCCCTCCCTGTTTGTGGATGAGTGTGACAATTGTCATATTGTCTGCACTATGAGGACATGGTGAGACTAGATGAATTGTAGAAAAAAACTTGCAAGCTTCCCTGCCTGCGTGGAGTTCCAGAAGATTGGTGTGCATCCTGGGGTGTCCAAGTGCCCTGTGCCATATGATTATCCATGTGGGCTCCCCAGCCCAAGAGAGAGGCATCAGTGATGATCATCTTGTGCGGCAATTGTTGTCAGAAGGGGCACCCACAAATACTTAATGATGATCCTTCCACCACATTAGAGACGATGCTACTCTGGAAGAAATTGTTGCCATGGTATTCATGCTGTGTTTGGCTGGTGAATACGCTGTCTGGAACCACTGTCTGGAACCATGTCTGACAACCTACATGGTGTCTTGCAAATGGTGTAACATAAAGTTCATGAAGCCATGTGCCCCAGGAAGGAAAGACAAGTTCTGACTAGAGCTTCCGGGGTGCACATAACCTGAACTGTATTAGGTTGCACATGGTGCAAAACTTGTCCCTTTGTAGATAAACTCTCGCTGAGGCTAGTCACTAGTCTGTGTCAGAGGGAGGTCGGACTTTTCCAAATTCACACAGACTCCTAGGGAAGAAAGTGGTTGACGCATTGATGAAGTTGACTTATAGGCTTCCTGAGATGTCTTGTCAACAAGAAGCCAATCAATGAGCTGCTACTACCAGAAAGACCTTGGTGACGATCTTAGGGGCAGTGGGGAGGCCGAATGAGAGCACCCTGTAATGAAAGTAGTGAATCTGAAAAAAAAAACCTGTGGGGTGGGTGAATATTCACGTGTAAGCATCCTTCATTATCAAGAGCTATAAACCAAATGGCTTTTTCCAGGGATGGGATTATTGATGCTAGAGTGACAATGCAAAATCTCTGTGTGTGAATAAAATGGTTGAGACTGCAGACATCGAGGACAGTTTTCCAACTTCCTGTCTTCTTGGGTACTAGGAAGAACATAGGCAAAAACATTTCCCTTGGTGTTGAAGAAGTACCTGCTCTATTGCTTCTGCCTGAGAAACCCTTTGTGATAATGGTCCCTGAAGAGGGACAGGGATTTTGGAGGAGTAAAGCAGAAGCGGGTTTTGGAGGAGGGAAATAAAATTGATTGCATAGCCAGAATGGATGATATCTAATACCCTCTTGTCCACTATTATATCACTACAGTTATGATGTCCCCTGAAAGCAATGTGGGGAATTGAACAGTGGTGGCATAAATGGTTTGTAGGACTTGAATGCCCATCAAAAATATCTTTTCAACAGGGGATGGGATTGATATGATGTAAAAATTGGAGGGGCAGGGAAATGAGACTTCTGTACTCTATCTCTCACAAGAAAGGTTATAAGACCGCTGGTGATCAAACTGGTGAGATGCTAGTCTAGGTGTGTAAAGCTGGCTATGATACTTCCTTTTGGGGGCAAGTGTATTTTCACTGGAAAAAAATGGGATTCATCAAAGGTGAAGTCCTCCACGGTGTTTTGAACCTCCATACAAAACCCTGAAGCATGCAACCATGACTCATGGAGCATCACAATGGCCAGTCCTATCAACCTAGATGATGTGTCTGCTGCATCAACTGCTGACTGAAGTGTGGTTCTGGCCAACTGTTTACCCTCTTCTGTAAGAGCCTGGAAGTAACCTCTGTCTTGCTGTGGTAGCTTGTCCACAAAAATCTGTGAATTTGGAATAGCTGAGATAGTTGTACTTAGCCAACAGCACTTGATTGTTCGCTATACAAAACTGAAGGCTAGTAGATGTGAAGACCTTTCTTCCCACAACTCAAGATGCTTAGCCTTCTTGTCAGAAGAAGTGATTTATGATGTTGTCTAGATCTCTTTGTGGCAGCCTGGATGACCAGAGAGTTCAGTGCAGGGTGGGTAAAATGAAATTCTTCTCTTTTAGCTGGAACTAAACAACATTTCTCTTCCCTCTTTGGGGTAGGAGCTCATGTGGCTGGTACATACCAGAGTGCTTTAGAAGGTTCCAGAATAGCTTTATTAACTGGAAGTGCTATTCCGCTGGATCTGGTGGTTTGTAGGATATCCAGGAGTTTGTGTTGAGGGGCATGGACCTCCTCTAGGGAGATGTGGAGTTCCTCTACCACCCTTTGCCATAAATCCTGAAGTAGTTTATGGTCATTCAGAGGGGACAGAGATGCCAGGGTGATTGCTTCATCCAGAGAAGATGACAACAATCTTGTCAGTACCGGCGGAATCAATGGAACCAGTTTGTATGCCTCTTCTTCCATGGAGTCAGTAGAAGGCTCTTATTGTTCCCTTAGAGGAGAATACATGGCCTCTCTATATCGGGCATACAGGTCACATATTCCCCAGTATGTTGGTTTAGGAGGAAGTTGTGTGGGTCCTCAAGGCATAGGTCCCAAAGCAAATGTTGAGGTAGAGGTTGGTACCAGGCTGCTCTGAATCTTCTGTCTGGACTAATTTCTCAGAGGAGCAGATGGCAGCTCCTCTAAAGGACTGGATTCTCCCCAGGAAGAGAAGAAAGGGTCCAGATCCAACAGTGGTGCTTATGGAGGAAAGGCACAGCTGGCAGATGGAAGAGGGCATAGGGCTTCTATCAAAGAACATTCCATGGGGGAGTCACCACCTCCCTAGTGAGAGAAGGTCGCAATGTGGGGGGAAAATGAGACTTTGGAAGAGCAAAGACATCTTCTGGTGCAGTACAAGTCTCTGACCTCCCTGGAATGTGAAGGGTCTGATCTGTTTATGCTGACAGGGGTAGGAGGAGGGAGTCTCTGTGTGACCAGAGTGGGAGACAATGACAGTACGATTGTGCCAGAATTGACTGATCCTGACTTTTTGATTTGGATGGTACTGGTGGAGAGGGTGTTGCTGGTACTGGGCCCTGTACCAGCAGAGCCCTGGGTTTGTGGACTTTAGAGTCATGGCCCTGGGACTTAGTATGTCCTAAATCTTTAGGAGTTGAACAAGCAGATTTGCTCAATGTAGGTGGAGTTGTGTCAGATGTCTTTAAAGAGAAACCCTGATGCTTGTGTGAGTGTTCTCTGCCTTCCCAATAAGACCGATTAAGGAGAATCTGTACCCACAGATCCCCTCAGACAGAGTCAGACCTCATGGCAGAAGGCACGTTACATGTTGATTCAGGCTGATGTACAGGGTGGGTACTTCAGACTGGGTTAGACTGTGGCCTGATGGCCTTCTACATGAGATGTTTTCTAAGGCAGTGTTCCCTCATCTCATGGGTACTGCTAGGGAAAAAGCAGTAGATGTTACACCTAGCCGCAATATGTGCCTCCCTAAGACAGCACAAACAGCGCTGGTGGTTATCGCTGACCAAGAAGGAATGGCAGCAGGACACCGTTTTTGAAGCCTGGACTTCTGGATATAGTCCAATACCCGTAACGAGGCACGAGGAGCGAAGGGGTCCCTGAGGCAGGTAATCTAACTAGAAAACTCTGATAAAGAGCAATACAATTATTAAAAAACTTACTAACTATAAAGAACTATATGCAAGAAGCATTAAGGCAAATTTTGAAATATTTGCAGATGGAAGAAAATCGAAGGAAAGCTCCAGACACTGGCGGGTCTGACCCAGGCCATGTGGCAGTAAGAAGGAATTGGAATGGTGGTCAGTCTGCTCCACCCTTTATGCCTTCACTGAAAAACATGAGGAAGGCCAGGGCGCATGCGTGGACCAACAGACACTGCTTGCAAGAATTCTCTGACTCTGGGTGCATGAAGCACATGCACATCCCCACAGTGGAATACCCATATGGACCAGGACATAAGGAGGAACATGTAGTGGTGTCCCAGGGAAATCTTCCTCACCAGTGGACAGCTATTTTAAATTAGGTAAAATAAAATTCTTGTCAGTGTCACTCTAAAGAAAACAGACCCAACCAAAATGAAATTGGAAGTTACAGATTAGTAGGTCAAAGGCTCTCCTTTATTAAATAGGACATCATCTGTCCCTTAAAAAGTGTGACATTATAATGCTTTAATGCCTTCTTTCTCTGGGTATGTAATATTTCCAGCCAAGTTCAGTATATTACTCTTTTTAATACACATTCATAGCATAAATCATCAGAATCGAAAGGGAGTTATTAGTTACAGTGAGAGAGGATGAAACTTTTGCTACAGAATCCAAAGCCATACAGATCTTGCCTGGTTTGCTGTTTTGTAATAAATGCAAATTTCAGCTCACGTTGTGTCAAAAAATTTGCTAAAGTTCCTGTGTCTGTTGAGCACTCCCTGGGTCCAGCTGTTAGTAACCTCTGGGCTGAGTTTTAAGTGAACTTGGGCTGATCTATGGTTTTGCATCAAAACCACGGGAAATTCAATTATTTTCATGGTTTTGGCAGGAAACCAAATGAAACACTGCATTTCTAACTGAGTTTCATTTTGAGTTTTCAGTTTTATTTGAATCTGAAACTTAAAGCATGATTCAGGGAGGCAAATTCCCTTCCCATTTACCTGAATGTAATTCTAGAGCAATTCCACTGATTTCATTGGAGTCATTCCAGTTTTACATGTGTAGAAGCAGAAGAAAGTGTTCCTATGAAGGCCTGCAAACACGTATTACCAAACAATGCTTATTTCCATGACTAGGCGTTTGTAAGATCATGCTTTTGACTGTTATTTGAAGCTAATTCCATACTAAAGCTTCAGTCATTTAGTTTTTTTATTAGCATAAAGATCTTGTCTTCACTATGAACAGCCTGTGGTTTGTTTGTTTTTTTTTTAAAAAAAGCTAGATTTAAGTTCCCAAATACACGAAAAAACCCACTAGTGACTTATTTTTCCTAGCTTCCCAAATGAAACTTTTCTAATAGATTACCAAATACATTAGTCTGGAAACTATCACACAAACAGAACATTGGTGTTGAAGAATCCAATCACAAAGGGAGGAACAGAGAAACTAGAAAATACAACTTAGATCACAGAAATCCAAAGTAGAATTCATACACTATGTCTGGTATGGATTTCACCTTTTCAAAAGTGCATTGCAATTTTTAAACTAGCTACTGATTATTTCTTAATATGCCAATTTATACCCCAAGTGTTCTGGAAAAGAAATCTCTCATTCAAGAGAAAGATATTCCTTCCAGTTTTTCCATCTTTTAAGGATTATTAACTTGGCCACTGAATATGCCAGCAAAACATTTCTTCTTTTCACTGTCAGACCACCACTGAATCTGAGCCCAAATATGCATAACTCAAGGTCTTATATTCAAATCCAATCTAGCATTCAAAAGCAAAAGAAAAGAAAAACAGTTTCAAGCCCAGCAAACCACTATCCTCCTTGTGATGTCTACATTTATAGGTTGGTTATTTGTGCTCTTAACTGCTATCATAGGAGTTGGAAGAAATCCCATGAAGTATTTTAATATTCTTTTGAATGGAGTAATTGCATACCGCATCCTATATCTTTTTTCCATTCATGAATCACTTTCTTTTGCTATCTTGTTCCCATCTCATGTGAGATGGAGCCAATATTTTCTTATCTACATTCAAATATTTATTTATATACATTCAGTCAGTATGAATCTTCCTCACTGTCGTTAAAGCTACCACAGTTCTGGTGCTTATTTCTTGTTTAAAGCAGGGACACGTTCTGAAAAGTGACAGTGTGTAAATAGCATTTTTATTGGCTCTCAATGAGCTCCATATCAAGTTTGTTCAGTTTACAAGTTAAAAGTTGTTTCTTTTCTCATTACGAGCCATGCAAACTCAAGCTGTTATCTGAAAGTCATACTGTGTTTTTTCTGACTCATGCAACATATCTTCTTTAGTACAGGTTGCTGTTTTAAGTCAAGGGTTCTGGGTGGTTTATTCCGAATGTTACACATTTGCCTGTTTTATCTCAGACCTATATCTACGGTCATGAACTTCAAAAGTGATTAGTGATTATCGGTGTCTCAATATGCGGGTGTTTAACTTGGGACACCTTAAAGAGCTTGAGTTACAGAGGAAGGGTGACTCAACACTTTCAAAATGAGCACTCAAAATGAGATCATCCCCCACTCCTTTAAAGAAAGTCCCCCATTGGGCTCCCAGAGAATAAGGCTCACAAACTCGCCAGCACTCTGAAAATCTTGGATTTATATCTCGAATAAAGTTGGCAAAGGTCTAACATACTGACTGTAGGCAGAGGAGAAATCTTGACTTAGAACAACTACTTACACTAAAAAATATTCAATATCAGCATATTAAAAGAACTGGCTGATTTGTGCACTATTGTTCAATCCTGTAACTCAAAACAACCATACAACACTTTGGAAATGTGGTGGATGAAAAAAAGCTCTGCCCTGGATTCAGATCTTATATACCAAATTTCAGCAGCAACTGAGTCGTTACATCTAATACAATTAATATTAATCTAAACTTTGACTGTAATAACATTAAACAGAAATACTGAAGCATCCTTAATTACAGCACTTCCAGTGTGTGGCTGTGTCTTTGTAAACTATATGAAGAAAGCACTATAAAAGATACAGCCAATCTTACTATATAATGAATCCTAGGAATGCATAATACTGTACTAGTGTACAGTCAGGTAATCTACTGTCTCTTTAAATACATCTAAATATTAGGTCTATGATGGATCAACCTGAGAAAAATGCTAAAATATAACTGCTAAAGTTAATACTTATTTTATACTTGCTTTTCTACGAGACTTAGTTGGAAAGCCTTTTTCATTTTATTATAAGATGTACAGTCTTAATCTACATTTCAATAAGATATTTAAAGGCAGTGCTGAAACTGCCAAAGACTCTTTCTTAAGCCTAAGAGAGGCCTACAAAGGAATGCTGACAGTTTCGTTTTCTGTGACACGGAAGCATTATTTTATCAAGAAAATGTTATTATACTCTGATTCATCTTAGCACTTCCCTTTGCAGACTCTTTGCAACCCCCACATGTGTTTGGTGGTATAAAAGCTGTAGTATCACCTGTACTGTCAAGAATCTTTACGATAAAGGTAGATGAAATTATCCGAATAAATGTATATTCTTTAGTTTCATTTGTAGCCTCTTGGTGCAAATGCAACAAGAATAAAGTCCCCCGCTAAGAGGTGTGTAAACTCTAAACATGTTCTAAGATATACTGTTTGACGGATATCTTCTTCGTCCTTGTACTACTACCACAGAACTCATTAAATCACTCTGTGTAGCTACATTCTTCACATTTTTATTGTGAGCATTACAATATTTTTTCTTTATGGTTCTTTTTTTTGTTTATATTATATACACATATGTAAGGGGACTGTTGCCCCCTTACTAACAGTCAGTGGGGGTGTTTTGGTTGGCTAGCTCCCAGTACTAAAAGGGGAAGGGTCTATGGGAAACCAGGACCCTGAGATTGATAGGCCCCAGGAACAATGGGGAGAGACCAATGCTCTGGGTCAGCCTGAATGACAGGGCAGGCAGGCTAATCAGGGAGTCAGGAGGCCAGGGAGGTCCCATCCTCCATGTGAGCTGGATTTACCTGGGTCAGACAGAGAGGGGCCGAGCTAAGGAGAAAGCAGGGGTCCAAGCTAAGCTGGGGAGCAGAGCTGTGCCAGATCCAAAGGGACCAGAAAAGCAGCCCAGAGAGAGCTGACCCTGTCCTGGGAGCAGAGCTGCAGCCCCAAAGCCAGAGGCACAGCCCAGAGAGAGCAGACTTGCCCTGGGAGGAGAGCTGCAGCAACCAGAGCCAGAGGGGCCAGAAAAGCAGCTCAGGAAGCAGGTCAGTGCTGGGAGCAGAGTCACAGAAGCAGCCTGCAGAGCAGACCTGTCCTGGGAGCAGAGCTGCAGCAACCAGAGCCAGAGGGGTCAGAAAAGTAGCCCAGGGAGCTGGAGGCAGAGCAGCAGCAGCAGTGCAGAGACAAAGTGGTGCAGCTGGGGCTGGAGCAGTCTGGAGCTGGGTGCGGTGAGCAGCGGAGGAGAGCGAGGGGGACCCTGGGCAGCGGGCCCAGCACAGGGAGATGCCTCAGCCAAGAGGCTCTACAGGCCAGGCTTGGATCGTAACCCCGACAGGGCGGGGGCGACACTGGGAAGAAGGGTCCTACCACTTAGGGCCTGAGAGCGTGTGGCCACCACCAGAGCAAGTGTCCAACCCCCAGCATCCCTGCAGCACAGCCAGGGCCTGAGAAGGCGGCCTGAGACTTACAAGGAACAGACTGTGACCTGCCCTGACATTCCAGAGACACTGTTTGTGATGTTCCCTGCCACAGAGCGGGTTGATGTGTTTCCTTTAACCTTGCCATTTTTCCTTATTCTTTTTAAAATGAATTGTTGATTAAATAACTTGCATTTGCTTTAAATTGTATGTAATGGTCAGTGGGTCAGAGAAGTGCCCAGTGCAGAGAGAGTACCCTGGAGTGGGGACACCCTAGCCCCTGCCCTAGGTGACCAGAGCAGGGTTGGGGGTCGAGCCCCCAGGAATCCTGGGCCCAGCCTTGTTGGGGTTACGAGGACTCTGCCAGACAGGAGAGTGGAAGGGGAGTCCTCAAGGGCAGGGAGGCCACTGGGTAAAGGAAGTGGGAGCGAGGACTCAGATCCTTTTGCTAGCCCACTTCACCGGAGTAGTGCAGAAGCCAGGAAAGTTCCCCACAATAGTGGGACTATTCCCCCACTTACACATACACAAACACAATAGATAAAAAATCAGGTCAAGCATTTTTTAATTAATGCTTTTTCATTACAAACATGACCCTAGCAAAAAAGGTTTTACTCTTGTATGTTAAATGTATACGTATAATCCATAAACAGTTTCTAGTCACATGTGTATTCCAATGTGGAGTTGTGTCTTACAAACCAACACTGAAGTGTATAAGAAACTGTCAGATCAAAAGTCAATTGGTAAAATCATCTAATTTTCAGAGCTGAGATGGTGTCACAGTTAGTTAGCCATAAATGTTTAAAATAGCAACCAAACTTTTGTTCTAGTTGAGTTGAAAGGCTGCACGCTTTGATGTCTTTGCTTTTATCATTTGTATATAGCCTAAAACTGCAGATTTTGCTTTCCTCCTCGAAATAGTAGACATTACTTCTTATTGAAAATATACAGGTAGGTCAATCAGTATTTATGGAGTCAGCATACAGTTTTCAACCATGCATGTAATCACTTATAGCACAAGTCCGCAAAAGTGAAAATACAGTAGTTTCTCCCTACTATTTAACCTTTCCTTCCTGTCAGTTGTTGACCATGTCATACAAAAATTGCATCTTCAGAATAGTATCTGGAACCATATCCTACTTATCATACTCATGTGAAAGGTCCCATTTACTTCAATGGTGTCATTTTTCAATTCTTTGTTTTTTCAGCAGGGGAGAGGGCAGCAGAGTCTATTTGCGGAAAATGTGTTTGAACAACAAAATATACAGACATGCCTAGAGTTTGAGAGTCATGTAACAGAAACTTGAGAGGCCCCAATGAAATGTTCAGACCTAATCTCATTATTGTACCATTCGTCATACGTAACAAATGTGAAATAAACTTGGAATGTCAGGTGGGAGTGGAAATGAAGCAACAGAGGCCCGGCCACACTTTAAGAGAGAGTGTAGATGTAGACCCCCGTTTGTGATCCATTCCTCAACAGTTAACATAAGGAGCAAGGAAGGTCTAAATTAGACACATCCCTTCTTTTTCTAACGAAACAAATAATTTCCACTATCAAAACAAACTCAACTTAATGTGTTAAGGTAAAAGTAGCTAGCAAAATTCATACCTCCCCACTTGTTGCGGGTTATAAGGTGGTGATCCAAAGCCCACTGAAGTTAGTGGACAGACTCCTGTGAATTTCAATGAGTGCTGACTCACACTTGAATTATTGCCCTTCCTTGCACTATGGTGAATGAGATGTGGTAAAAGTGCCACCATGCAATTGTATCCAAGACAGAGCCCCAGCATAGCTGAGGCTTGGTATTATATAGCAATATGTATCTGTGTAATCAGCAGTGCCCAAGCTGTTACACAGTGTGATACAGGTCTGCCACAGCTCTGCGAATAAAATACTGTTGGACCAGTTCCCGTGTGCGCGTACATTTGGATTCACTTCCCTCCTGATAATAAGTGAGCCTGTATCAAAAGCTATGCAATTGCCAGCATCTATTTAATCTTGTGCATAAAAAGGGAGGGGAAATGAAAGGAGACTAGCGAGAAGACGAGAAATGTACTTCTTAATTACATGGTGGATTGCCCTCCCTACACTAAACGAAGCACCTGGAAAGAGGGATATTCTGCACATGGCTCAGCCCTCGCACACATGCAGCTGCTCTGATCTGACATACAGATGTCACATTTTAGACTTGCTACTGTCAGATTAATGGAGGCAACACACACACAGATACTGCACTGAGAGAGAGTTATCCTTATCCATTCACTGTGATTACCATAGAATAGAGGCCTATTGGCTAATATGTCATCCCTCTGCCTCTGAAATGTTGTTTTTTGTTATACATTCAATAGTACTTTGTCTAGTCTACTGTAATGTTAAACATCTGTAAGGAGGGTGTTTCAACTACTAATCTTGTGAGTCTATTCCATAGTCCATCAGATTTCACTTTTAAGAAGCTTTCCCCTGATTTGCTCTGAAAGGGAATTTTCTCAGCCAACCAGAATGTTGGGATACAGTAACTGACTTGTAAGAGTACACTTTTTTCAAAGTTATGCATACCCCTGCATTTTGATTGCTTCTGGTACCCGATTTGTATAATCACTGCTGGTTCTTTTACAATAGCCAGACAGTATATGAATCCCCATACTATGACTCTCAGGCACCAGTTATTAGCTAGAGTTCAGAGATTTGCATAATCATTCTATGGATATTTTTCATTCACTGCACTGTGAATATGGAGATATGTATTTTCTGTTTGCTCCTGTAGTGTTTGCCGGCAATAAAAATGTTGCCTCCATTTATTCTTCCCTTCAGCTGAATCAGAAAACTTCAAAATTCACATGAATGAGAAGGGAGAAATATTAGAAAAAGCAAAGAATATGTGCAAATGACACTTCAGAGAGGGAAAAATGCTAGATTCCTCCTTTTTTTCTGAATTCTGCTCAGGGAAGTCATCCCCTCCAAACTCCCATCTCTCCCTACAAGTCTGGAAAGTTCTTGTCCCCAGAATTTTTGTAATGCCTGTGTTCAGTGTTTGTTTTCTCAGCTTCTCCCTCTCAGTATCATTTTCATACTCAGTGTCAACAATAACACAATCTAGGGAGATGAAAATCTTTGCTGACCTGCGGGGGGGGGGGGGGAGGGAGGAGAGGAGGAAGAAAAGGGAGGGGAAATTAAAAGGAAGACAAGGGGAGTTGTGACTTTATCTTGGAATCGTAACTTGGCTCAGACTTGCGTGAAGCTCAGGCCAGGTGCAACTAAATTAGTCACAACATTTGCAAATCTGGCCCACAGTTATGATCTGTAATGACAGCTGCACATTTCATCTGGCTTTGTGTGTTTCTTTGTGAAGGTTATATACAGCTCTGATTAATATCCATGCTACCTAAAGAAAAACAACATAGGAGAAAGTAGTGAATGATCTATCCTTAGTTTTAGAGGGCATTCAGATACTATGGTGAGTGGCCTTACAGAAATCCCTATGAATAAACATCTGGCACTTTGGAGTCACAATGTTGGAGCATAGAGGCCCATGCTTTTACGTTAGGCATCACACACACACACATTATATATATATATATATATATATACACACATACACACTAAGAGAATTCCTGTCCCAAAGAATTTATAATATGTGCAGACAAGACAGATAATGGGTAGGAGAAAAGAAGTAGTATCATCCCTATTTTACAGCTGAGGAACTGAGGGACAGAGAGATTAAGAGCAGAATCTGACCTTGCTTACGCCAATGTAAAACCAGTGTAAATCCACAGATTTCAGTGGAGCTGCTCTGAATTTTCTCTAGTGGAAGAAAGAGGATAATCAGGCCTAAAGCAAATAATCCAAGGTCACATAGGAAGTCTATGGCAAAGCTGGAAATGGATCTTCTAAATCTAATCTTCTAAAGCCCTAGTCCTGTGGGTTTTTTTGCAAGACTATCCTACCTGTTCTGCACAGTTAGCCAGAAGGTGCCTGGGGTCCAAGCGGAAGGTTCCCCGAAGATTTTTCATACAAACAATACAATCCATTGTCTCTCCTTGTGATGGAGGGCATTTACTTCCTGAGTGCCTCCTAGAGGCTGGGTGTGATACTGCACTCTTTTTCCTGCTCCTGGAATCCCCTGTAGGCTGCCAGCCTCACTAAGCGGGTCTTCAGTGGCTCAGCCCTCCAGTCAAATCACCCAATCAATACAAACCCCTTCCAGGATACCATAGAGTTCATCAAACTGTCTGCCCCACCAGTGTCTTCAGCCCTATCTCTGGGCCATTTAAATCCAGCCCTTCACTCAGGCCTCTAAAGGCATCTTATCCTATTCTCAGGAAGTGGGCCACTTCACCAATGTCCTGTATGGAACTCCAGGTTCCAGTCCAGGGACCCTAAAACAACAGCTATGTACCATCCCCCCTCATTTGTTGCTGCTGTTTTCCCTGGGCCTGGTCCCACCTAGTCTCTTTACCTTCACCCATTACTTTAGGATTATAGTTCTCAGGTCCACAGTTTCCCAGGTCCAGTAAATGCAGCCAGTCAAGCCCCTCTGGCCTGAGAGTAGCACCCTTCCTCCCACTTCTGGTCCCAGCCAGGAGCTGACCTCTAAGGCCCTGCAGCTCCTTTTATCCGATTAGCAGCAAGGGCAGGAGAGATGGTAGCAATTCATCTAACTCAACTTTGGTTGAAATCAGAAAAGCTGCAGGGTTTGTGGGAACAGGGCATCTAGTGGTGAATGTGGCCATTATTTTTCTCTTTTATGGTGTTACCTTTTAAACTATGCTCGAGATCTTTGTTGTCAACTAGTACCCTGTGGCACCGGCCTGGCCTGATGAGACTCTGGCGAGATAGAGCATATAAAAGCATACACTGTAAGCGTGGCGAATTGCAATGACAAGGCTGGGTTGGAGGTAACTTGTGAATGATCTAGTAAATTGAAAATGCCTGCACGCTTTGCCTCATAGTAGTGAAGAGAGAATATGGGCAGTGCCAAGTTGTGTGCTGCAGGCAGAAGCCTTGCAGAGAACAAAAGAGAAACATACCATACCCTATTATCACACCCAGCTTCTCAACTAGCTCTTTAGAAAACAAATATATAGCATCAGCAATCAACCACATTATTATTAATAATGCAGTTAGAAGTGTGGAAGAGGTGAATTTGATCCAGCATTTGAATTATGTACCATTAAAATGAAAATCTCTGCCTAGGTGCCCAGAGAACACAGACACTGCTATTAAACCTAATACACAGTATACAAAGACATGCAACTAACTAAAACCTAACTCAAGTCATGAATAAAAATAATGTTGTAATATTTTGCACTCCAGAGCATCTTTCATCGAAAGTTCTCAAATAATTTTAAAACACATTAATTGATAAATAGAACATCCATGTGAAATAGATAAAAATTATTATCCCTATTTTTCAGGTAGGGAAACTGAGTCAACGAGATGCCAACATTGCAGCATCAGTGATAGAATTGTGAACAGAATACAGGAACCCTGACACCCACTCCCCCATTCTAACCCCTGGACAAACTGCTTCTTTCTAATTCCAATCCTAAACATCCAGCAGCTACCAGCCGCAGTCCCCTTCCACCTTCTAAACAGCCTACTTCCTCACACAGGCTTTAAAATCTCAGTCAGATACCTCAAATAGCTGATATAATATAGTGTATCAAGAGGTCTGAACCTTTCAGGGTTCAATTCACATGGGTGTAGGAGCAGTAAGCAGGTGGTTCCCACATTCTACCAGTCCAGTTACTGAGAGCATGGGCTAACATGCTCATAATACTTTGTTCTTTCATTATCTTAACTCCTGATTCAACCCAACTTCTTTCCCCACAGAAATCTCTCTACATCTTTCTGGGCCTGAAGAAGAGGATACAGCTGGGAGAACATGCAAGGAGCCCCACATGCTGCCTCTGGGATAATAGGGCTATTCTGAATCAGCCTCACAGAGGCCTATTCCCTGCTCTGTAACTGCCCTTTGCTTTCTGAAGCTTTTGAGTAGGGCATTTAAGGGTCTGATCCAAAGCCCACTGAATTCAATGGAAATTTGGAAACACTCTCCTTGACACCAGTGGGCTTTGGATCAGGGCTCAAGTGGAGTTTGTGTATTTGAAACATGACCTGGAGTCTCCCAGTGGCAGAAGGTGATAGTGCAGCCAATAATACAGCACCCACACTATTGATACTTGCCAGTCTCCATAGCGTGGCTGACAACTGGGGCATAAACCTATCAGACCATAATAGCCAACTGTGCTTAATAACGCTTGATAAATATTGCTAAATTTTGGTTGATAATGTTGCTTCATATTTCAGAACTGTTTAAAAACTGCCCACTATTTAGAAAAGGAGATTCCATATGGAACAATACCAGGCAGATCCAAGGGTTGTCCAATATATTCTTTTCCTTTGCCTTTCTTTAATTTCACCACTTCTGCTCATATGTATTGTTAAACTTCTACTGCTGTGTTAGAAGCATAAGCCTACAAGAATAAGACTGTACAACATAAGTGCCTGATCATATTCACACTGTGTGATGGCATAATGTGCCAGACATTTCCAAACTCAGAGCAAGACAAAGTCTCTATTCAAATAGCATACAGCTTAAATGGTTACCATCTGAATTCAAAGGGAGATTTAATGATAGAAGACAGGGCCTTAATACAGAAAAAGGTACAAAACAGTGCATTTTACAATTGTCATGGATTTATTTAACATCACCCTTGCAACCTATATTGATCTCATGCTGAATGACCAACTCGTTCTTTACCTAGTTTCATACTTCTCATGCCTGTGCAATATTTGATTTTATTACAAATGTCTCAAAGTATAAAAAAAAGAGAGAAACCACCTCCAGTCTTTCCATCTTTTAAAAAATAAAAAATAAGAGAAATCATTTCCAGTCTTTCCATCTTTTAAAGGATATCAGCGTCGCCATTTCTTGCTTTCACTCCTGCTGGACCATTCCTGCAGCCCAGCCCAAGTATGTACAACATGAAGGAAGGTCTGGTATTCAACGCCAATCTATCATTGTAAAAAATCTTGCCTGAATTGTACAATACCTGTACTATCCCCAGACCCCCACAAAGAACTTGGTTTCAAGTGAGACACTTTCAGTTTCCCTATATTTAAGCAGCACAATGGGATTTAAATGATCTCCATACATTATTTTAATATTAACACACTTTGGATTGGAGGCCTTTGCATACCTGAGTCCTTCTTTTAAACCAGTTGTCAAGGTTCCTTCCCCACTCTGAACTCTAGGGTACAGATGTGGGGACCTGCATGAAAGACCCCCCTAAGCTTATTCTTACCAGCTTAGGTTAAACACTGCCACCACCAAAGTGTTACACAAAGAACAGGGGAAGTGCCCACTTGGAAACATCTCCCCCCCAAAATATCCCCCCAAGCACTACACCCCCTTTCCTGAGGAAGGCTTGATAAAAATCCTCACCAATTTGCATAGGTTAACACAGACCCAAACCCTTGGATCTTAAGAACAAGGAAAAGCAATCAGGTTCTTAAAAGAAGAATTTTAATTAAAGAAAAAGTAAAAGAATCACCTCTGTAAAATCAGGATGGTAAATACCTTATAGGGTAATCATATTCAAAACACAGAGAATTCCTCTAGGCAAAACCTTAAGTTACAAAAAGATACAAAAACAGGAATATCCATTCCATTCAGCACAACTTATTTTATCAGCCATTTAAACAAAACAGAATCTAACACATATCTAACTAGACTGCTTATTAGCCCTTTACAGGAGTTCTGACCTGCATTCCTGCTCTGGTCCCGGCAAAAGCATCACACAGACAGAGAGAACCCTTTGTTTTTCGCCCCCTCCAGCTTTGAAAGTATCTTGTCTCCTCATTGGTCATTTTGGTCAGGTGCCAGCAAGGTTATTTTAGCTTCTTAACCCTTTATAGGTGAAAGGGTTTTTCCTCTTTATATTTACCCTTCCCTTTATATTTATGACACCAGTGTTTCCCAAACTTGGGACGCCACTTGTTCAGGGAGAGCCCCTGGCGGGCCAGGCCGGTTTGTTTACCAGCTGTGTCCGCAGGTTCGGCCAATCGCGGCTCCCACTGGGGGCTGCGGGAAGTGACAGCCAGTACATCCCTCGGCCCGCGCCGCTTCCCGTAGCCCCCATTGGCCTAGAGCAGCAAACCACGGCCAGTGGGAGCCGCGATCGGCCGAACCTGCGGACACGGCAAGTAAACAAACCGGCCCAGCCCGCCATGGGCTCTCCCTGAACAAGCGGCATCCCAAGTTTGGGAAACACCGTTTTAAACCATCGTGTTGCTGATAATTTTGTTTCTATATATTATGTACTTCACTTGAGAAAGAGTCAATGTTTCATGAACTATGTTCAGATTTTATATTGCATATATTAGATACAAATCTAACCTGTTTCTAACATTAAAGCAACTGCATTACTGTGTAAAAATTCTTTCCCAAATTTTCTTCATCTCACTATTTTTTTTATTTCATATAGTGTTTGCTATTAAAAAGTCAATATATACTAAGAGATGCCATACAGAGTTTTTTTCTTCTTATCCTGAGTAGAGGGAAATAATGACCTCTCTGAGAAATAACAGACTAGTAATGTGACACTGGCAGACCAGGTCATGACAGAGTATATTCAGGCCAATTCACTTGAGTGTTAGTATAGCACAAAGTGATTGTTGAAGGCAGAAGAGTGTATTTGATCTGTAGACTTCATAAAACTAATGGGACATTACTTGCATTGTTTTCAATTATATGAATCCTGTTATGATGCAGCAGCAAACATTTACTTTATGTATACCCCAGCAACTAAGTAACCCATCAAAGAAGCCTCATGGAGTGCTGATGAAGGACTTTAACAGAAGAGTGCTAATTTCCAAGCAAGTAGCCATTGTTTATGATAATTGGAGCTCAAAGTGCATTCCTCACTCACCATCATCAAAGGAAAATCCTGTGTGGGTAGAGATACTGTCAGCTGTTTTCTGTCAGAAGAAGTTATAAATATGGATTCAAGGAGACATCCTTCATAGCTGAACTATTTGGACTCTTACAGATAAGTGTGCCAGATGCAAAGCAGAGATCCCCAGAGACAACCTGGGTACCCTGTAAAGACTTTTGGGAAGTTTGGCAGTTTATTACATCACTGCCACCATTTGGAATTATAAACTGTGGCTCACCTGTGCATATATGTTACCTACTTTAACCTCTCAATAACTCTCATTTCCTTTTCCTAGCTTGTACATCTTTAATTAGTTTACTATAGAATTGGCTACCAGTGTGATCTTTAGTGTAAGATCTAGAGTACCAACTGATCTGGGGCAAGTGACTGGTCTCTTGGGCCCGGGAGCAACCTGATGTGATGTGATTTTTGGTTTAAGTAACCTTTTATCACAAAGTTCAATTTGTCTGGGTGGCAAGATAGGCTGGAGAGTCTAAAGAGACTGTCTGTGACTCCATGATAAGACTGGTTTAGTAATCCAGGTGTTCACATTTGTTGGTGAAATCTAAGTATAGAACACCCCAACAGGTTAGGGTGTCTTCCCTATTTCTGACAATCTGCCCTGAGGTAGGTACTCTCAGTTGTGAGCCACTCCAAACAAGCATGATGAATAACTTGGTACATGCTGACTTTTACAAAAAGGTAAGCTGTTTATTTACTGGAGTATATTTTACAACAGCAGCCTTCCTATTGGGGTTGCAATTTCCACCTTTCATTTTTGTCTCATGAAAGTGTATTTGACACATCTTTGTACCCAGTGCTTAATTTGTAATGAAAGACGTGCCAGAGCTCAAGCTGGGTGGCCAGAAAGTGGCAGCTGATGGCCAGGTACTCAGCTCTGACGAAAGAAGTAAGGATGACATGGTCTGGCATATTGCTACCCTTACTTCTGCACTGCTTCTGGTGGCAGTGCCGCCTTCAGAGCTGGGTGGCTTGAGAGTGGTGGCTGCTGGCCAGGAGCCCAGATGACTGGTCTATGAGCTGCCAAGCCTAGAGGCACCAGGGCTCGGTCTCAGCAAGCCCCAGCCCCAGCACAAATTAAGCATGGTTTATACCCAAAATTTCCTTCTGCAAGCACAAAAATAGAGGTGCAAGTTTTGCAGTTGGAAATTTCACCTGTAAAAAGGAGACCAGCTAGCTGAATATGCCACATTAGAAACCATGGGCCAAATTATCTGGCCTGCTCTGCTCCCATTATGACATTGCAATGGCACAACAGGAGGGAAAGCAGCCAGATCTTCCTTGATTGGATTCTGCATAAGGAAGTCCACTATGTGTATTGAGACAGCATAGCTGACTCCTGTGCCACCCTTCTTGCATCCCCGGTATAGAGCTTGTATGGGTGTCATGTCAGGTATGAGCAGGGCATATGATATGACCTGGTAAGCTGGTGCATAGATCTTGATAGCTACAGCCAGTGATGTAGTGTAGAGCAGCTCCCAAGACTACTCTGATCTATGGCCAGTAAGGGATATAGAACAGGCTGAAAGCCTACGGAGCTGTAATCTCTTCCCTTCTCACTTCTCTTCTCAACTGTACCCACTGGAAGGTGGGCACAACAGAGAATCGGGCTCCATCAGTCATATTCAGTGACTGGAAGAACACACATGGCTCATTTTGATTTCCCATAAGTCCCATTACTGTGGGAGTCACTTGTTCATATAGCAAGACAGAATCTGGTTCATTATTATTAAATGTGGTTCCATTTGAATGTATTATTATATTGGAAGGTGCTAATGGGTGTCATCAATCACAGCCTGGTTAAAGCTGATGAGTGTACTAAACATCTTTCATTCAGACTAAATAGAAGGATTAAATGGCCCTTTGTATAGTTGAAACAGTAGAAGCCACTGCCAAAGGCACTAGACAGCATTGCCAGGCCTGAGCAGAAGATAAACCATGTGGGCCAAGGAATTTCCCTGGGGGCTGATTGCAAACACAGAGGCTGGGGCATTGACTGGTTTCAGAGAGAGAGAGTGCAACTAGAAAGTCAGGAGAAAACAAGAGATGCAATGGTGATCAAGGCCCTGGGTAGATGCCAAGCAGAAAAAGCTACTTTGGGTTACAGTACTTGATGTCTCCTGTTTCTTTCAACTGTGTTCAGAGAAACAGGACTTTGCAGGCATTGTTTTGCACCAAAGAAATACCTGACTCATATAATCAATTTTTCCTCCAAATGGAAACAACCCCAAATAGTGGTTAACCAGTTGGGCCAAAAGGTGGAACACTAGTGCAAGAGGCAATAATATCATGCCTTTCCACTTGTACTGAGGATGGATGAACTGGTTAGGGTAAAATGAAAACCAACTTGTACCTTCACCCAAAACTCAAACCAAACCAAACCCAAACTTCTCTTGAATTTTCGATTTTTGGTTCAACTTACATTTCTGGTTTACAGGAAGGACCAGAAGCAGAAGACAAAGGCCTGTTCTTGCAATAGTTTGACATACACCTATGATATACAGCAGATAACTGAAAAATTGTACTGTCTGAGTGTTTCAGATATATCTGGAGAAGCTGCTGAATTTTTGGATGTTTTGAACATCTAGACATTTGAAGACTGACCCATCATTACCTGTTATGTTTTTATCCACCCAGTCTATAAGAGGGGCAAACAGTTTTTCTCCTATATACAAATTCTCACATATAAATTGCTCTAAAAGCAACAATATTTGTTACCAATCCTTGGTTCTGTTTTTTCTTGGTGGTGGTGGGTTTTTGTGGTTTCGGTTTTTTAAAAACACGCTTTCTGTTTATAAGCCAAGATTTCTCAGCACTGGTGATTAATGAAGCTAACCATTGGCCACTGACATCTGATTATCATTGACAACATGTTTTCTCTATTTTAAAAAAATTGGCTGATACTTTAACAGCAATATTATTCAGTAGTTACACTTCCCTATCTTAAAATTTGAAGTAGTCTATCAGGCAGAACAGGAGAGGGAAAAAAATATTCCCCCCCCCCTTTGCCTTTCACATAGCTGATGAAAAGAAAAATGTTTCCAGTTTTGCTGTGCATTTTCCTGTAAATTTGTCACACATCTCTAATCATTTCTACTAAATGTGGTTACCAGCTTCAGTGACAGTTTTGTTGGGGGGAAATCACAATCCTTAAAAAAACTGTGCACATTTTATTAGTTTCTTTTTGAAAATTGTTATCATCGCTGCAAATGTGTCTCCATCCTAGAAGTGGAACACTAAGGGAACCATTGCAAAGCAGAGGATGTGAGGAATCTTATCACAGCAATGAGTGGGAATGCATTTCCTTGTAGTTCCTGTAATAGTAGTGGTAATTCTTGACTAAAAGGCCATAATGATAATATCTGGAAAATGGCACAGTGCTCTCTGAAATGTTACATGAATATTCCAGAGCAAGATGATAACCAGCTGCAAACAAAACAAATTAATTCATAAAATTATATAGCTCTACTTTGCATTGCTTTAAAGATAAATGTGTGAGGGGTGAAGGAAGCTTCAAACCAGCATTTTTAAGTTGTTAGCTTATAAAAAAGGCATCTGAAGGAGTAAGAGCTTAGCAAGTAGGAAGCCCCAGAACTGCCAATTCAAGTGTTTTGTTTTGTTTTCAAAATGTACTTGATTGAGGATAAAAGGAGGACGAGGAAACCCTAAGTAGCACTTTCAAGTACAGATGGACCACTCTAAGCGCAGAATTTTAGTCTAGGATTACTATTACATATTGTACATTTAGTCCACAAGCAGAATTTCCATTAATGGGCCAAAATGCTGCAGTCAGGCAAAAGCTCCCATTGACAGCGCTATTACTTTTGAATGAACTGTGAGGGACTGTGGGAAATTTGCAAGGGGGGAATGTGTAATAAGTAACTATCACAATGATCGGATCAGACTTTTAACCCTTGCCCTATACAGTTTGTCCACACAAATTGTTCAGAATATTTGTAAGCAGGACTAGTATTTTGGTATCCTTGACCAACAGGTGAGGTTATTCTGAGACTACAGGGTACATAAATATTAACTTAAATCCCAGTGAAATCAATAGGGCCATTCATATAAATTATATAAAATGAAAAAGAAAGGGGGAGACACAGAACACATATGCTCTAATTCATTTTCAGCAAATAGAGCGAGCTCTTCAGTTGGTGCAAATCAGGGTAGCTCTACTGAATTCAGCAGAGCTACACCAAGATACATCAGCTGAAGAAATTCTCTCTCACTCTCTAATTGTCTCTAATTCACTATGTTAAATTTGAAACAGAGCAATAGGTGCATGTCAGTACCAGTCACAAATTGGAAAATGCAACTTTAAATAACTACCTCATCTAACAGGTGATTAAACCAACCTAGAGCGGTTGCAAGCCTATAACTTTCCACTTTCCTCCTTCATTGTGATCTAGGTAATTTTTTCTTGGTGTAAACATGATTTGATCTTATTTTTGTGGAAAAAGCTTGTTGTTCTCCTTTCAGCATGAGACCTGAGCCTGTGTCCCAAATGCAAACAAAACTCTATTTTGCTAACTTGATGTTTCTCTGCACCAGGGCTGTAGAATTCTTTAAAAAAAATATGAGGAGTTAAAATTCCCTGCTTTTTCTCTGCATCAAAAAAGTTTTTGCCTAGACTTTGTCAGAAACTAATATGCAGATTTTAAGCTCTTCTCTTTCATATCCACCACGTCACGAATACCACTTGGACTGGCTCCTCAGAAAAAGTGGGTCCCAAAGATGAGCTTTAAGCATACATAGTCTAATTGCCTGCAGTACTGGATGAATTAGCAACTCAAAACTGACCCCACCTCTCTGCTAGCCTTGAAAGCAGACAGGCAGGCAAGTCACCATCTGATCTCTCTCCCATACCAGTGAGAGCTAACAGGAGGCAATTAATTACCACTTCCGCCCTCCTCTTCCTTGGGGCAATACAAATGATACAACCCGCCCTGCAGATCCCTACGGCTATTTTAAGGGATTGGTGTCAATTTTAGAGGCAGACAGTGCACCTGCATGAGTCGTAACACTCAGTGGCACACTTTAAACACCTGCACAAGCACAATTGTTATACTTTTTAAAAACATGCACCCAAATAAGTTAGAATTCTGAGCAGGTGTTTGCTCCTTCAAAGGGCTGGCTAAGTATATGCACAGAGGAGTGAAGGTTGATTGGATGCTTGGCTGGAAATTTACCACTAAATGTCTGTTCACTAGTGGTTTGGTCTGTAAACTTGCACTTTATTTTTTAGGGTTTTTTTTTTTCTATTCTACCTTAAAGAGCAGAACACAAGACATACAGAAATATAAATAACAAAGTGCAATCACAAAGATCCTCATTTGAAAACAATACCCCACTTGTCTATCTCATATCTTATCTAGATACTAGTAAAGTAGATGGATAATAAAAGGCCACTACTTAACCACTTAGCTAATCTGTCTAAACTGGAAAGAAGATATTCAAAATCAGTGATGTTGCTTGAATAAAGGGATATGCATGGTGTGATTCAAAGCATCGTGTAAAATGTCATGTTAGAAATGTTAATATTCTAATAAATAGATATATCCCATCTCCCACTCATGTGGATTTAAAGCTGCATAATATTATAATATGCAAACTTAAATACATGGGGCCACATTCATGGGGCGATAAAACTGGTTGTGTAAGTTACACATTGGTGAACTGGGGTAAGCTATAATTTACATTCTGAGGGGGATCACAGGACAGGAAGCAGTAGTTCAAGGATTTTTTAATGGGGAGTGGCTGTATAGAAGCAGTAGAAAATAAACAACATTATGCAAATAAAATTTATGCACATTCCCTGCATCTTTATGAAAGACAATGAATTGCAGGATATCTACTGCTTTATCAGGGAACTGATGGGTAGGATCCCCTGGGGGAATAACATGAGGGGGACAGCTCTCCTGGACTGGCTGTATTTCAAAGAATCCCTATTGAGGTTACAGGGACAAACCATCCCGATGTGTCGAAAGAATAGTAAATATGGCAGGCGATCAGCTTGGCTTAACAGTGAAATCCTTGCGGATCTTAAACATAAAAAAGAAGCTTACAAGAAGTGGAAGATGGGACAAATGACCAGGGAAGAGTATAAAAATATTGTTCGGGCATGTAGGAATGAAATCAGGAGGGCCAAATCGCACCTGGAGCTGCAGCTAGCAAGAGATGTTAAGAGTAACAAGAAGGGTTTCTTCTGGTGTGTTGGCAACAAGAAGAAAGCCAAGGAAAGTGTGGGCCCCTTACTGAATGAAGGAGGCAACCTAGTGACAGAGGATGTGGAAAAAGCTAATGTACTCAATGCTTTTTTTGCCTCTGTCTTCACGAACAAGGTCAGCTCCCAGACTGCTGCGCTGGGCAACACAGCATGGGGAGTAAGTGGCCAGCCCTCTGTGGAGAAAGAAGTGGTTAGGGACTATTTAGAAAAGCTGGACGTGCACAAGTCCATGGGGCCGGATGCATTGCATCCGAGAGTGCGAAACGAGTTGGCGGCTGTGATTGCAGAGCCATTGGCCATTATCTTTGAAAACTCACGGCGATCGGGGGAAGTCCCGGACGACTGGAAAAAGGCTAATGTAGTGCCCATCTTTAAAAAAGGGAAGAAGGAGGATCCTGGGAACTACAGGCCAGTCAGCCTCACCTCAGTCCCCGGAAAAATCATGGAACAGGTCCTCAAGGAATCAATCCTGAAGCACTTACACGAGAGGAAAGTGATCAGGAACAGTCAGCATGGATTCACCAAGGGAAGGTCATGCCTGACTAATCTAATCACCTTCTGTGATGAGATTACCGGTTCTGTGGATGAAGGGAAAGCAGTGGATGTATTGTTTCTTGACTTTAGCAAAGCTTTTGACACTGTCTCCCACAGTATTCATGTCAGCAAGTTAAAGAAGTATGGGCTGGATGAATGCACTATAAGGTGGGTAGAAAGTTGGCTAGATTGTCGGGCTCAACGGGTAGTGATCAATGGCTCCATGTCTAGTTGGCAGCCGGTATCAAGTGGAGTGCCCCAAGGGTCGGTCCTGGGGCCGGTTTTGTTCAATATCTTCATAAATGATCTGGAGGATGGTGTGGATTGCACTCTCAGCAAATTTGCAGATGATACTAAACTAGGAGGCGTGGTAGATACGGTGGCAGGTAGGGATAGGATACAGAGGGACCTAGACAAATTGCAGGATTGGGCCAAAAGAAATCTGATGAGGTTCAGCAAGGATAAGTGCAGGGTCCTGCACTTAGGACGGAAGAATCCAATGCACCGCTACAGACTAGGGACCGAATGGCTAGGCAGCAGTTCTGCGGAAAAGGACCTGGGGTGACAGTGGACGAGAAGCTGGATATGAGTCAACAGTGTGCCCTTGTTGCCAAGAAGGCCAATGGCATTTTGGGATGTATAAGTAGGGGCATAGCGAGCAGATCGAGGGACGTGATCGTTCCCCTCTATTCAACATTGGTGAGGCCTCATCTGGAGTACTGTGTCCAGTTTTGGGACCCACACTATAAGAAGGATGTGGAAAAATTGGAGAGAGTCCAGCGAAGGGCAACAAAAATGATTAGGGGTCTGGAACACATGACTTATGAGGAGAGGCTGAGGGAACTGGGATTGTTTAGTCTGCAGAAGAGAAGAATGAGGGGGGATTTGATAGCTGCTTTCAACTACCTGAGAGGTGGTTCCAGAGAGGATGGTTCTAGACTATTCTCAGTGGTGGAAGAGGACAGGACAAGGAGTAATGGTCTCAAGTTGCAGTGGGGGAGGTTTAGGTTGGATATTAGGAAAAACTTTTTCACTAGGAGGGTGGTGAAACACTGGAATGCGTTACCTAGGGAGGTGGTAGAATCTCCTTCCTTAGAAGTTTTTAAGGTCAGGCTTGACAAAGCCCTGGCTGGGATGATTTGATTGGGGATTGGTCCTGCTTTGAGCAGGGGGTTGGACTAGATGACCTCCTGAGGTCCCTTCCAACCCTGATATTCTATGATTCTATGATTATACAAATAATCTGAGATCCTGGGGGGTCTTGTAAAACTAAATTATATTTACATTCAGGTTGTTGGTGTTGGGTGAACCCTAGATGAATAAGCACCAATGCTACTTTTTTTAGGACATCAGTAGTTTTTTCAGGAAAGTAAGAATGGGAAAAGAACATTCTCCTGTAGCTGTAGCAATAGAAGTATCCAGACATTCTTGTTATTGGGACCAGCAAGCAGACAGATATTATGTGAATCCATTTTACTCGGGATAGTTTAAAAAAAAAGATTTCTTAAAATCAATTGAAAACAAAATTTGGTTGGGATTGAAACTGAAAACCTTCCGACACAAAACATTTTCTACAAAACCCACAAAAATTAAAGAAAATATTTTCGTTTTGTCGAAATATTTTCATGGGGCAGAAAATATCGTGCCCATCAGCTCTCCATTTTATATTAACATTAATAGTGGCAGTTCCAGGACCAAAATGAGGAGAGGCAGAGTCCCTTCTGCCAGGGAGTCAGGTTTTCTCCTGTCAATAATTCAGAAATTTGGCCACTGAGGACAGGGAGTTAAAATTAATTAATTGGACTAATTGTTTTATTTTTCTTAGCAGTAAAAACTCAGAAAAGATGCCCTGTGTGCAGACAGGCCACAGCTGTATGTTGATAAGTTACATAAACAGAAAATGGCATCTATGTCTCCTTTCAATTGTGAATGAAACATGTCCCATGTGAGACACGCACCTTAAAGAATGTTAGGCTTTCTCTCAAGATTTCTCTACCACAGCAGCATTGGTTCTTTAGTTTAATCACACAACGGATTTTGCAGCATTCTCTAAAGGCCTACTTTTAAGACTACCATATACAAATTACTATATTTCACATGATTAACAACTGTTTCTTTTTATTCGCCTGTACTTTTCTGACAGCATATATATATATACAGTATATGAATACCTAGATGTTTATATTGGGATTTGGTTTTCTTTGCCTAAAGTAAATATCATTCAAGTACCTTAGGATTTAAGCAATATGTTTTTCATTTGCTGTGGCACTAAGCGTATAGGTATGCCTGACCGCTACCCGGACATGTTCCTGTCACTAGGGACTGTAGGTTCTTTCATCTTCTTAATGGACCTTCCTCTACAGATGTCTGTGGCCTACCTGACTATAATCCTTTAAATTTTAATTCACTTTACATTTAGCCCACTCATAAATACCATTTAGGTACCAATATTCTGTTTTATGAAATCCCTAAGGTGGTGCTTTTATTTTAATGAAGCCATTTGCAATTTAAGAGGAAAAAATATTCCATCTTTGATTGAATATATTTGTCAGTTTTATTCCCAACTGGCATTTTCATGTGAAAACTTGAATAAAACTAAGGGATGTCTGCTTACCAACTGGGATAAAAGTTTCTATGTGTTCTGCCCTCAAAAATTAACTGAATAAAAGGTTTTTGAAAACTATTTCGAAAACATCAAAGTTAACCTCAACCATAATCAAAAATAAAATCCAGAATCAAATTGTATTACAAATGAAAACTTTCATTGGTTGTCTTTACTTTAGAAGAAATGATGCAACTGCAGATGATAAATATTTCTGTTAAAAATGCTAGTTCTTAGTCTCATGGCAGAGCCAATTACATATTGCATTACTGGAATTGTGTAAGAAGCCAGTGACTCATAATCTTCTAATATTATTTGTTTTCTCATCTAGTTCTTTAATTCTTCTATTCTGCATATGATTTGTTTCTAGTGACTGTGTATAGAATGTGTCGTTTCAAACAATGAGAATTTGTGTTATTGGTGCAGCCTTATTGTTTAATGTGTTGATATAAAAAGAGACACTAAGTATTAAAGCTATTTCATACACGAAGGGAAAAATTTCCAGCTTGGAGCTTTATAGAGGACTTCCACTCCGATCTGCTCTGCTAGTGCATGGAAGATTGGCAGGTCCTCACAGGTAGGGAAAACAGAATGTAAAGTCAAGAGCAAATTTTCCTCTGAGAAATGTCATTAATTTTCTACCGTGGGCCTACTTGTATAACTGAAGTAAGGGGAATGGGTAGCATGGAATGATGTTGAATTTTTCTTTATCTAAAGGTACATACAGGCCTCTACCACTATAGTATCTGAGCAGCTCAAAGTCTTTCATGTATTTATTAGAGCTGGACAAAAATTGGAATTTCTGTTCAATGGGAAATACCAATATTTCAGGTTTCAGAGTAGCAGCCATGTTAGTCTGTATTCGCAAAAAGAAAAGGACTGTTAGTCTCTAAGGTGCCACAAGTACTCATTTTACCAATATTTCAGCATTTGTTTTTATCCCAAATTAGAACAAAAATGTGAAATATCAAAATGGAAAGTTCTGAAAAATCGTTGATTGAAATGAAACATCTCAACATATTGAAATGATTCATTTCAGGCTGGCTGAACAGTAAACTGCTGCAGTGTCTCCTGGGAGCTGTAGCTAAGGTGCCTCCATTGTCCTCTTTGGGCTGGTTACCCAACTGGACTACATTTCCCATGATGCACCATAGCAAAATCAGCCACAAAACCACTTAGGTGAGGAAACAGTGCTCCAAAAGACAAGCAATATCATGCTCTTGAAATGACACAGGCAATGTGAGGTTGCAGGAAGCAAAGGGGAGTTAGTCAAGAGCATAGGCCTGCCATTCAAAAAGAGGGGGAAGATGAAGGGAGTATCACAAATGGCATAAACTCCACAGAAGCACGTGGAAAGTCCAGTCCTTGTTAATAGATATCAAACACGCATATGCAAAAAATGAAATGAGGTATACACATAAGGGGGCCATTTGGCCTTGGAATGAGTTAAACTGCTTTTGACCCCATTTGCGGACCAGACAGCATGCATGCTGGGAGCAAGGAAAATACCATCGTGGTGCTCCCTTCAGGAGGTAAGCAGGCTTTTTAGGCTAGCATCCCCATTTTGTAGTACAACTGCTACCAGTCAGTGGGATGAGGATACAGAAGCACTCCTTTATCTACAGATATTTGCCTTCTGGGGCTCCAAGGGAACCTTTTGCATTTTTTCTTTCATTTGAGTAAACCACAACCGTTGGTTGTCTCAGGGCCACACATAATATAGAAGAGAAACAACTTTCTTACTGTGAGGATTTGCCTTTTCTTCAGAAATAGGAAAGGGAAAATATAAGAGAAGTTAAACTTACCACCTATAAGACAGTCAGATGCAGCAAGCTGCAGCCAGTTGCAAAATGGCCACTGCAAAGCTACAATTACTTTTCCCTACAAAATTTAAAGGGACGACACCCTTTGCCCTCCTCACTCATTCACACAAACACACAAAAGCATGCTGGGAAACAGATTGTTACAGACACCTATTATTTTCACATACGAATATTCAAGATGACAAAGTTGATATTCTTGCAGAAAGTTCTTGCAGAAATCTCACTAGCTTTACTCAGTCAATTTCTCATTGGCAAGCAGAACTAAGTAAGGCCAGCAGGATTTAGTTCTTTAGGGCCTTGTGAATGTACAAACACATAACCGTATGGGAGTACTGTTTTTGCTGTCGGCGAGTTTCTTCTCTCATGCAGCCTACAGTGCAATCTCCAAAGTCTGAAACTGTTCTCAGCTCTGTGGCTATTCCATTCAACACCTAATTAATTACCAAATTTATAACGTAGTTTTGCACAAACTCTTTCAATTTGCCCTCAATTCTTCTGTTTTATTTTCTGTATTTGTAATCCTCGTAATTCTTTTTTACTGCTGTTACATATAGGGATGAAAGTTTAAGAGCCTTTTCATACTGACTCTGAAAGCTCTTTCCCAGCCAGTGCGGCAGCACCTTTCTACTTAACAAACCATTTCTCTTTCTATTTTTAGGTCTGTACATCATTATTCTACCTTTATCTATATCCTCCTGCATTTCATCAAAGTCTTTGTTCTGGCTGTACTTTAACCTCTTTCTAGCTTGGAAATCTTTTATTCATACTATCTCTAACTTGTTTTTGCATCAGTTTTTAGTTTAAGTGGTTAGTCTTACAATTATGTCACCACCTTATAGAGTGACCTTGTCAATTACTTAGTCAAATGTTTCTGAAACTGCAGTTAAAAACCCCTGATGCGTAAAGCATGCATTTTTAGCTTCAGTTTCACCAGAACAGAGTTATTTAGTACATCCAAAAATATTCAAGGCGGACATCCTGTCCCTTTGAGGTCAAGGGGAGCTTTGCCACTAATTTCATTGAGGCCAGGATTTTACCCTAGATGTCTTCCATTAGTAGGTAATTGCTAAACACCTAAAAGTTTTTAATATACAAACTCGCAATTATAAGCAGCCAGCATAAAAGTGTAGGCCAAGATTTTCAAGAAGTGACCAGTGGCTTTGGGTGCCCGACTGGAGACATCTTAAAGACACCTGATTATCAGAGGATGTGTACTTAACATGGAAATCATGGTCTTTTTAATTGTTGCAAGCTGGACTCATCAAAATTGAGGCTCCCAAAATTACTAGTCACCTCTTCAAAATCTAAGTCAAATGCTATAAGAGGACAGTGTCAAGCTGTTTAGCAACAAAATTTGCAAAGAGTCTGGAGTAAGGAGGAGTCAGATGGTTTTCTTTTCATATCTGAAATGTGTCCTGATCGTTACAGTAAATTTTGTTTTCTGTTGACAAACATGAACAGAGGCACCTGGGCCCCTGCTTTTTCAGAGGCGGGGGACCAATGTATAATAGACTTCTTCATGCATGGAATATAGCAGGGGGATAGGCAGGGTATACAATCTGGCCCTGCATTATTGGAAACGCAGCAGGTAAGGAGGATTTGGGAATTTTTAAAATACATTATTTTTAACCCAACTTTTACTTTCAGCTCCTCCTCCACACACACCACAACCTCCTCGCACAGATGATTATAACAGACAGTGATAATATGGTACTTTCTAAAGGATCCTTCACTTGGAAAATCACCACAGCATCAACCATGCAGCAGTTGCAGTACTGGAAGTGAGTGCTTCCTTTAATCAGCCCGGGGGGGGGCACACTTCTGTTCAGAAGCAATCCTAATAGCCATGTAGGGGCTCAATTGTACAATCTACCTGTTCTTAGAGGTTGTTGATTTTTTTTAAATCCTCTTCAATCCATGTGATGTCAGTAATATCTCTTATAAATTTGCCATATGTTGAGCGTGCTTTATTACCCTTCTATATGCTCCTTTACATTCCTACTTTAACTCATCTTTGAAGTATAGAATGCAGCTGTGTGAAATCTGGAGATTTCACTACACTGGATTTCAAATGTACAAACGTGTTCTTTGCTTTTGATCCACATGTGTTTCTGCTGTTTGCGTTTCCTTTAGAACCTCACGTTTGAAAAATAAACCTAAAACTCAAAGAGAAATTCTATTCAAGCTGCTGGGTTTGGCTTGGCTTAGCATGTAAGCCATGCAAACTTTCCATGATTTGGAGGAAAAACAATGAATCAGCCCAGGTTAGCCCAAAGTTGAGCCTAGGTTTGCAGACCTTAGTGAAAGTTTTGAGTAAAGAAGTCCCAAAGCTAGGTAGGGAGTGAGTTTTGCATGTATTTTGGTCGTACTATATACATCTCACACAGCTGTTGCTCTCAATTGCTTAAATGTCTCTGAGACTGATAGCACGAAATAGAGAGTCACAAAGTGTTAGGAGGAGTAGAATAAAGGAAAAGGAGAGGGGAAAACTAGGGATAAAGGAACAAACTGGTAGGCAGGCAAGATAAGAGAGTGAAAGGAAGATAGAAAAAAGGGATAAAAGTGACTCCAGCAATATGGCTTACCTCCAAAAAATTTCAACTGTGGCATTCACAAAGTTTCCCCACCACAGCCATGGACTGATGTTGTCCAGAAAAGTAGATGAGGAAATAGGATTGGGACTAGAATAGACATGAGGAATAGAGTTGTGCAAATAACTGATTTCTTCAGTTCGCTGGCCAAACTGAAAAAAACTTGGGGAGGGACGAGGGAATAGTTTCAGGTCAAGTCAAAACAATTTTGTTTTTAAAATTTTTTTGGCAAATCAAAAGAGTTGAAAAAAATGTGTTTCAGATCAAACTAAATGTTTTTTTCACCCCAAAGCTTTTAATTTTCAATTTATTCCAATTTTTAAAAAAACCTGAATAAAATTGGAAATGGAAAGTCATTTTGAATTGAAAAATCTAAATGTGCCATTTTGAAAATGTCAAAACAAAATGTTCTAAGTTTTTTTGGAATTTTCTGTTTTGTTTTGGGGAGAGGATATTTATTTATTTTTCAACAAAAACCATTTAGAAAATTTGACATGAATTCATGCAATGTTTTACTCCACCCAATCTGCATTTTTTTGGCTGAAAATTTTTGCCCAGCTCTAGTGAAGAAGTATGGCAATCACTCTCCAGTCTTTCAGTAATGCATTCATTCTAAAGTGTGCATCTGTCACACCACATTTATTTACTTGGGGTTTTGGCGTTATTTAAGCAGGTGATGCTTATTATCTACCGTGACAAGGGTGATGAAGCATACTTATGAATAAAAGAGGTGAGTGTGCTACAAGATGTATAAATAGACTGACACTTATTAAAAGACCATGATATCTCACTCTCCCCACGTTTTCATTGGAGCTGAATTTTATTGTAGAGGTGTGGTATTTAATCAGGAACTTTTGTTATGTATGTACTTAACTACACTTTTAATGTCACACTCTTCTGTGAATAGGGTGACCATATTTCCCAAAGGGAAAATGGGACACCATGTGAGGCTAGCCCGAGCCTCTCCCCTTGCCCCGCACAGAGCTGGCATCACTGCTTGCCTTGCCTTCCCCCTCCCCAGGTGGGGCTGGTGTCATTGCTCACCCGAGCCCTGCCTCCCTCCCTGTGTGGGGCTGGCATTGCTGCTCACCCCCTGCATGTTCCTGTGCACCCCATTTTTGTGACAAAGGTGGGCATTTGATCAGTTGGCAGGAGCAAACGGGACAAATGCCCACTTTTGCCAAAAAATGTGGGCAGCCAGAACAGGGCTTAAAAAAGGGACTGTCTGGGCCAAAACAGGACGGATGGTCACCCTATCTGTGAATCTCTAGTAACTCTCTCTGGGACAAAGTGTCTCTAATCTTACTGGTATGCCAGCAAACTGTATTGAGCAACATTCCTGTAGTTCAGCCCACCTCAAGGAGCATGGAGCTTTCTATTTAGTCGGGGTCAGAGTAATTGAAATTCTCTATAATCAGTGTTCTAGGCTTTTCACAAGCTTTTCTTATATCTGTAAACATTTCCTGATCATGCCCTGAAGATCTTTCACAGGCTTCTAAGGTCATGTTTTTGTGATCTTATTTCCCACTCAATTCAAACTATCTCTGCCATGGTACCTAACTTGCATGTGTCAGTTTTTTCCTCACACAGAATTCCTTCAGCCAACTTACCCATATTGCTAGCCTCCTTCTTTCCTGTTGAGTCTATCCTTTCTATAAACTCAGTGTCTTGGTTTCCTGATCAGAGACTCAGTTAACCTAATTAAAACACTTTATATTTCTTTTTAAATGTGCGCGCGCACACACACACACACACACACAATCAGGCAATTGTGTTTCATACAAGCCCTTGACTTTGTGTTCTCTTTTGTTTTTTCCCTTTAGCAAATTGTTCTCCTTGTCATTTTTTCCCCATTTACATTTAATAGCATCTCTTTCTCTGGTCAATAAATCCTACATTGTTTCTCATTAAAATCTTAACATTTATTACACTGTGGTATTTACCTTACTTGCAATAGATCCTGTTCTTAGAATGGAGATTGCAACTATTGAGGTCGCATTCACTATTGCAATTGGTAAGTGCCATGTTTTTGATAGTATTCATGTGCATTTTCTTAATTATTATTATTTATTTGTATACAGAAGCACCCAAAGGTCCCTCCTAAAATCAAGACCCCATTGTGCTTGGAGCTACACCCCTTGCTCCAAAGAGCTTACAGTCTAAACAGACAAGAGAGAGAAAAGGACGGGATGGGAAATTGAGACAGAGAGGTGAAGTGACTTGCCCAAGTTTTATGCAAGAGGTCAGTCTCAGGGGAAATAGATCCTAGATCTCCTGCATCCCAGTCCAGTGCCCTGTCATAGTCAATGGCATCCCCAAGTCTATTTAAGATATACTGTATTGTTTCCCATTTAACCTCACCTACTAGTGAAAATGCAACCCCCCACAACACCCATGCAAGGGGGCTTTGTCCAGACTGGCAGGAAAAAAAGTAGCAGCTACCTTAAGGGTTTCCCTCCCATCACCTGGGCTGAGGGGGCAGGCCAGTAGGGCTAAGGTAAGACACTGGCCCCTGCACACCTTGGGGAGTGTATATAAACCCTAAGTAAGCCACCTCTCACAACCAATTAGCAGCTCCTACCCCTGGGATTAGCATAGGACCGGGTGTTTGGGTATTAGTCTAGTTACCTTTTGGGGGGCAGGAAAATATATTTTTTCCTTCACCGTGAGACTAACCAGGGCAGGATGGGCTGTTTTGCCTTCCCCACTGCAGCTGGTGGGTTTCAGGTGAGGTTCAAGATATTGCTTAGCAAGTGGCAGGTACCCAGGAGAGGGGTCTTGTTCCCTGATAAACTGGATTTGGAAGTCGATTTGAAGGCATCCCCTGAGGTAGCTGGGGAATGGGGTTGGAGCTTCTAATGTCTGATACAGAGAGAAGACAATCCCCTTTTCCCAACCCCTTAAACCTCATCTGAGGAGAGAGTAGTGGGGTCACAGCAGTGGGCTGGGACCAGCTGTGGAGCTGGGGGTGGGGCTGGTCACTGCCCTCTACCAGATGGAAATAATTAAGGAAAGAATGATGACCTGCATTGTACAAGGTATTGCTATATAGTTCCCAGATGAGTTAAGTAATAAAGTTGTGGCATAATTAAGCCACATCCTTCACATCTTGTCTTTCTTTCCACATGTCCAGGACAAAGCATATTCAATGACAATGCAGTGACTATCTTTCTGCTCCTTTCAGGCTGAGATGCACTCTTACCTATGGTATTCTTTTTGTGACAAAATATACTTGGGCCAATGCTTCCAGCAGCTCCCTTTGGCCGGGAACGGCAAACCGCAGCCACTGGGAGCTGCAAGCGGCTGTACCTGCAGATGCTCAGGTAAACCAAGTGTCTTGCGTCCCGCCAGGGGGACTTACCTGAACAAGCCATGAACCAAGTTTGGGAACCCCTGGACTCGATGATCATAATGGTCCCTTCTGGCCTTAAAAATCTATTAATCTATGTTGACATCTCATGCCAAATACCAGAAAAGTTGTCAGCTCTTTATAACCCAACAGACCTTTGAGACTAGTAAAATTATTCGGTCTTTAGAAATTGCTTCTTTTCTTTGTTTTGGTCAAAGGATGCTCTGCACTCCATTTGTAGCCCTGAGATTCATCTCATTTTTTTATTCTCAATACCACTCTTTATTTGACTGGGGTAATGCAAAGAATTTTCTTACGCCAAGAAGCCAAGTATTCAGTACCACCTATATATAGCCACTGGGGGAAGACAGATGAGGAACTGAAGCCAACTATCCTATATAGCATAGCACAGCACCACTGCCAAGTCAGCAATCTGGATCTTTGGGAAAACATTTATTACTGAACAGCAGCACCTTAGCCTGTCAGTTTCTTTGAAACACTATCAGTTTCTTCAACTGAGCTCAGCATCCTCAAACTGCTTTTGTGTGGAAGCTAAAGGCTCCCAAGGCTACAGCATAGAATGAGATCACTTGGTCTGAATCTGCAAACAAGCTTAGACAGGCCCACTTTTAACTTTTGGCCAAACAGCTTTCTAGGAGTATAGTTGGTAATACTGAACCCTCTTGGAAATTTCATGGAACCAGGCAGCTCCAGTGGAACTGTAAGAACAAATTTATAGAGTGAGCTTTCCACAGTGATTTTCTTGACATATTGTATAATACTGAGATCCTAAACCACAGATAGGTCTATACCCAAAGCAACATTTACTTCAAGAATTTTAGTTAATACCTCTGAAGGATTAGTGTTGTACACAAGCCATTAGAGGTGACAAAGACTATCTACTCTGTGTCATGAGATGTAATGAAACATTACGGTACAGAATTAAGCTTGTTACTCCAAGATTTCTGTTCTCAGTGCCTACACAAGGATAAAGGATACAATGTGTTTATTTTTTTACCTTGTAAAACAATCATTAAGGATCAGTATCTGTGATGCATAGTCCAGCATAACAATAGGGCATGTGTGGTCAATTGAAACACCATGAACAGAAAAGCTGCTTTATAATAGACTTACAATAAACAGATAATATGAATTATTAGGAGCTCGCGAAAAGACTATAAATTAGATATTCCTGAATATTATTAAATATCAAGATTACTGACTCTTTTGTCAAGCTTGGTAATAGGTTACATCATGGTTTCATTGTAAAATCAGCCTCTCCAGTGCATGGCAAGGATGTCAACACTTGTTTTATTTCTACCCTACAGATGTGTACTGTAATACACAGCTTATAAACTAGCTTGCATATTTAGCGCTTGAAAGCTGATAGGACAGAAATCAAACAAACAAAATATGTTAGCAGTTCTAATCAAAAGGACCTAGCCAGGCACTAGTGGCCTAAAATAGAACTGAAAGTACCTTCTGTTGACATTTCTTTTAGAAGGGACAGAGTTATTTACCTTCTATAGACTATAGTCCAGATTTTATTATATTCTAAATAAGCTGATTGCTGGAATGGGTTGCAGAGGGGTCAAAATAGGGCAGAAATTTCCCCAAATCCGTCCACTACATAGTGATTTATGACATTTTACTCACTGATGGCTGGGCCCCATTTCACACTGGTCAAACCATCTGTGAATGGTGACACAGAAGGTGCTATGATCCATGGGCTTCAGTATCAGCCATGAAGCAACTGCACTGCTAATCCATACCCTTGAGTTGTGTTCATGGTGCAGAATTCCGTGTCCTGCAGTCCCCACACAGATTCTATGCACTCAAATGGTTTAATTGGCCGTGGAGATTTTACCCTGAGAAAATTGTGATTTACATTCCTATGTAAACTGTGCTTTTGTTACATTTACACATCCAAGATAGGTATGCAAATTGGAAAAATGCATTACATTTCTGCTAGTAGACACACAAACTTCATTTTTCATGCAGTGGTTGGTTTCTTTGGGACCTGTTTTTGTAGTCAAAAATATGTTGCTTTTTTCCTAACTAAACTGATATAATTTTTTTTTTAATTTATAACCACAGCCCCTTTGGCTGGATCACTCCACACACAGTGCTCTTTGGGGTTGGCTCCACTTTTGGGCCTCCTGTTTCTGTTTACAGATTATACCCACTGCATCTCTTTCTCCCTCCCATTCTACGTTCCAGCATATACATGCTCTCTTTATGTATCGCTCCTGTCTCATTTTAGATTCTAGGTCTCAGTGTTCACATATAATAATTTATGATCTCCCTCCCCCATAACATTATTAGATAATAATAATCTTTGACCCCTTGTACTGGGCAGTGAAAGGAGAGGTTACTCACTTTGTGCAGTAACTGGAGTTCTTCGAGATGTGTGTCCTTGTGGATGCTCCACTCCAGGTGCACCTGCACCCTGCATCATTGATCAGAGATTTTTGGTAGCAGTGCCCCTTTGGACCATGCATTCACCCCACACATCCTGGTGCCCTGCACTGAGGCTATATTAAGCTGTGCAGGCAAACCACCCTCTGCTGCTTCTCCACCCCAAAGACCCACAAGGGAGACTCCAAAGCAGAGGGAAAGGAGGGTGAGCAGTGGATCATACAGTGGGGACTCATATCTTGAAGTACTCCAGTCACTGCACAAGGTGAGTAACCTCTCCTTCTTTGAGTAGTGTCTCTGTGGGGCTCTTCTTCAGATTACTCATGAGCAGCACCCCCGAGGAGGTACGAGGTTTGGAGTAGTGTCCAATACAGAGGAGAAAACTGCATTGCCTACAGCACATCTGATCTTGCTGCAAGTACCAAAGCATGATGATTAGAAAAAAGTATGAACAGATGACCATGCTGCAGCTCTATAGATGTCTGCAACTGATACACCCTTAAGTAAGGCTACAGACCTAGATAATGCTCTTGTGAAATTTGCTATCACTCTCGATGCCAGGGGGTGGGGGGTGTGTGAACATGAGTTCTGTCATAACAAATATCAATAGAAGCAGAGATCCATTTTGATAACCTCTGTTCCAAAGTTACCAAGCCCTTGTTCCTGTCTGCAATACAAATAGTCTAGGAGAATACAAATAGTCTAGGAGATCTTCCAAATGATTTGGTCTCATCTCGGTAGAAGGCTAGTGCCCTCCTGACATCTACAGTATGGAATATGGCTTACTGCGTAATCCGCTGTGGTTTTGGGGGGAAAAACTGGGAGATGAATGGGTTCATTAATATGAAATTCTGAGGACACCTTAGGTAAAAATCTTGGATGTGCCCGTAGCGACGCTTGCAGCCATTTAAGCCCTCAAGTCTCCCACTCCTCACGCAGAAGAGACTGCTACAAGGAAGGCTGACTTCATTGATAAATATAATAAAGAACAGGTAGCTACTGGCTCAGAAGTATGTTTCATAAGGCAATTAAATACTAGGTTCAGTTTGGAGTAGGATCTCTGGTTTGTGGAGAGATACATTATAAACCTCTTAGGAATCTTGCTCTAGTTGGTGAGCATAGAGTGAAAAGACCCTATGGGTGTGTGAAAAGCTGGTAGTGCCGCTAAGTGAACCCCAGTGGAATTCATAGAAAGATTCGATGTAATCCAATACCCTGAGAAGAGGAGAGCAAGTTGGCAAAATCTGACAACTGTGACATCAAAGGTAATATCACTTACATTTCTGGAGGTAAGTATTTCTTGTAGATTCTTCTCTACTTTTTAAGAAAACACATTGCAACTCTATCGAACAGGGTATCTCTATGATCGAGAGCCATCAAGACATCAAACTTGGAGCCTAAAAACGTGTAGGTTGGGGTGAAGTGTTCAGCCAGCATCCTGGATGAGTAAGCAAGAACTGATACGAAGCCTACACAAAGGGCAAAAGGGGAGTTTGATCAAGTAGGGATACCAGACCTGTCCTGGCTACGTTGGTGCAGTCAGTATGACTCTGGCTCTATCTTGTTTGGTCTTGTTGAGAAACTTTAGCAGTAACAGTGTTGGTGGATATGCATAAAGAAGTCCTTTCATCCTCGACATGAGGTATGCATCTCTTATGGATTATATTGAGCCCTCTCTGGAGCAATATCTGATGTATTTTGCATTCGCCGCTTGGGCGGCTGGTGAACATGCCGTTGGGGGAGGCTGGTGAACCGGCCCCTCCCCTTCTGCCCGAGGACCCACACCTCCGCTTCCCCTTCTGCCTCCTTCTGCTGCAGGAGCCCAGAGCACTCTCACCACAGCCCTTGGCCCCAGTGCCAGGCCCGCAGCACCCCCAGTCCCAGTGCACTGGGTGGTGCAGCTGCAGTGCCGTGCGGGTAGCACGGCCCAAGCACCAGCTGCTCGGAGTCTGTGAGGCAGGCCGGCCAGCCCCAGCCCCAGCCAGGGCAGACCACCAAGAACGGCAGGAGGGTGGCTGAGGGCGGAGCATGGGTGGTGCCATGCCAGGCTATTTGGGGAGGCACAGCCTCCCCCAGTCTACAATACCCACTGCCTATAATTGGCTGCCATGGCAAACAAATCAACCTCCAGGAATCCCCAGACTAAGAATACTTTGTGGAGGATTCTGGAGATAAGTTCCCATTCGTAATTTAGAATGAAATGTCTGCTTGCTGCTTTCATCTGCCAACGTGTTCTGAACACTTGGAGGTAAAAAGCTGAGATCACTATGTAGTAGGCTATCCACAAATTCCAGAGTTTTATTGCTTTGGCACAGAGAAATGGGGAGAGACGGCTCCCTGATATTGCCTGTCATTATCTTTACTTACTTTGATTTGATTAGCACTAGAAAGTGTGGGCAAGCATTTTTGATGGTTTTCAATTCCAAAAATTGATGTGGAGAAGCTGCTCGTGTAGTGAACAGTTTCCCTGTACATTCTGAGGTCCCATATGTCCCCCCCACCACTAACTTCAAAGTAAAAGCGTCTGATGTTATCACTACAGTAGGAATACTCTGCAAGAATGGAACACCTGTGCAGGTGTTGGTTGGGTCCTTCCACTAGTTGAGTGATTGTAGAAACCATTGGGGAACAGACAGTAACCTGCGTAGACTGTGTTTGCTTGGTTTGAAAACTGTTTGAAGCTATCCCTGTAGACTTTGGAGGTATAATCTGGCGTGCTGCACTACAAAGACACAAGATGACATGTGTCCCAGCAGTTGAAGAAAATTTCTTATTGTTAGTTGAGGACTGCCCTGAATCTTTGAGATGAGATTTTCTAATGAGAGACATCTGCTGGACAGTAGGTATGCTCTGCCTAGCAGTCAAACTATGCCTATGAGTGACATATTGGGGGTGGGTGGAGGTAGTATGCATGTACGCACGCGCACGCGCACACACACACACACTCTCCCTCCTGCCCCGCTCACACAATGGGTCAGTTTAACAGGGGAGCCCCAGCTGCTGCTGCTTCTGTCAACTGTGGCAACCTGAGCATGGGAACTGCGGCCACTCCAGCACTGGCTGCTTCAGCAATCCTACCACTCTGGTGCCTTTTGGTGCTGCTGCAGCACCCTTCCTGCTGGAGCCGCCTTCCTGCTGGAGGTGCTGCTGCTGCCGAGGGGATGCTGCTGCTGCCGAGATGGGCTCCCGGTTCCCCCGTCCCCGCATTTTCCTATCCCCTTCCTTTCCCCATCCCATCCCTCTTACCCATTGCCTCTTCCCCATCCCATGCCCCTCCCGACCCTCACTGGCCCTTGCCCCATACCCCACCTCTTCATCCCCCTCCCTCATGCCCCATTCCCCTATCCCCTTCTCTTCCCCCAGCCCTACCCAATCCCTCTTCCCCACTGCCCTGCGGGCACTCACTGTTGTACAGGAAACAGGATGGTGGCCAGGCAGGGTGCCCAGCACAAGTAGAAGGTGACAACAATGGGCACTAGGACCTGGGAGGTGGCATCCAGCTGCACAGCAGAAACCCAGAGCAACCACCCTCACCCAAGAGGACAAGCAGCTCCATCCCACTTCTGTTTGGGAGGGCGGTGCAGTGGAGTGGAGTGAAAATGTAGTGGAGTGAAAATGAGCTTTTCAAGGTTGATTTGAAGCCCCAGGCTGTGAAACAGGAATCTTTACTGATGTCAACACTTGCTGATACAATCTGCCCCCATCAGCCCATCATCTAGGTACCGGAAAATAATTATACCCAAACAACGTAGATGAGCAGTAACTAGTGCCAGAATCTTTTAAAATTCACTTGGTGCGAAAGATAGGCCAAAAGAGAGTACCCTCTACTGGTAGGGTCTTTATTAAAAAACCCTGAAAAAATCTCATGTGAAGGATGAATATTAATATGAAAATATGTGTCTTGTAGTTCGAGGGTCACAAACCAATGTCCTGCTTCTAATGAAGGAGTTATTGCTGCAAGGGTCACCATCTTGAATTTTTGTTCTTTATGTATTTGTTTAGAAACCTCAGGTCTAAAATTGGCCTCCACCCTCCATTATTTTGGGGAATCAGAAAGTGCTTTGAATAGAATCCCCTTCCCCTGTGTTGCAGGAACTGGTTCTAGTGTAGAAGACAGATCATGTCTTCATCTAGTATTTGATTATGAGGGGGCTCTCTGAAGAGGGATGGAGAGGGGCAATGGGTTGGAGGGATAGATTTGAACTGGATAGTGTAACCAAATGTTTTGGCTTCCAAAGCCCATTCGTCCAATGTTATATGCCCCATGCATTCTGAAAATGGGAGAGGCAGCACCCGAAAGGAGGGAAAGGCACAAGATGTTGCAGCTGGAAGACTTGTCAGTTGGATGGTTAAGACTCTTGGCTTAGCCATCCAAACTGTTGCTTGGTGGACATGGATGGCTGAGAAGATGAGGCTGATGGAGGTTTCTTTTTTGAGTATTTTGTTCTGTTGGCCAGAGCTTCAGAGGGCCTACAATATGCTGAATATGGGGTTGGCTGTGCTCTTTGTGCTGTCTGAGACCTACTAAATCTCCTCCTATTTACAGGAGTATAAATCCCTAGGGATCACAGGATGGCTCCTGAGTCATTTAAAGTGTGGAGAGATGTACCTGTTGAGTCCACAAAGAGCTTGTGACTGTCAAAAGGGGAGGTCTTCGACAGTACTCTGAACCCCTCTCGGAAAACCTGACAGCTTAGCCAAGACTCTTCTCCTGACCATTGAAGTGGAGATGGATGTGGCAGACACTGCAGCACAGTCTAAGGAGGCCTGCAGCAATGTCTTTTCCAGGAGCTGACAGTGTTGTATGATGGACTTAAACTGGTCCCAGTGTTCTTCTGGCAGATGCTTAGTAAAATAATTGAATTTGTTATAATTTAAATGGTCATGCTTGGCCTTGAGCACCTGATGGTTTGCTATCATAAACTCAAGTGTGGCTGAAGCAGAGGATTTAAGACCAAAGAGATAGAGCTTCTTGTGGTCCTTAATGTATGGGTGGACTTTGAGTTATATTGTCTGCCTGGTTCATTAATGACCTCCACGACTTAGAGAATTTGGAGCTGGGTGAGAAAATAGAAACTCTGATTCCCTAGCCATAATAGTACTTTTTATCTTCCCTCTTGCAGGCAGGCAGTGCAGTAGCAGGGGCTTACCAAACCATCTTATAGGACTCCCATAAGATCTTCATTGGCTGGAATGACAATCTTCATAGATGTTGAAGCATGTAAAATACCTGGGTGTTTATGGTGGGACTCCTGAAGCTCTTCTGAGGGAGTCTGCAGCGTATCAGCAACCCACTTCATCAGGTCCTGAAACTACCTGAAGTCATCTGCCATAGAAGGTGGGGGCAGGGCATGACATTTTCATCAGGAGATGAAGAGGAAATATTTGTAAGAGCTGTGACGTCCTTATCAGGCCTTGTCTCTTGCTCCTCAAAGGTCTCTTCCTCTGGCATAGGTGTGGTAAAGGGAGTTAAGAAGAATGGACTCTTCTCTGTTCCCTCCAGTGTTGCGAGGACGTCCGTGTAAATTGTTTGAGATAGCATGCCCATGGCTCCCGGCAAGGTCGCTGACGGGGGCATGCATGGCATAGGTGGAGGCAGCAATCTGTGCTCCTGCCATGCGGGTGTCATTTGAGGTCGATCCTCCTGTAATACATCAGTATAAGAGGAAGAGTGACGTGTCTTAGAATAATTTTAGATTCTGCTGAGTCCTCTTCCACAAGGGGGAGAATAGCTGTTCAGCTTGCAAAGTAGGTGAGGGCGAGTGTGGTGCTCTAGGTGTTAGCAGGGTCAGTGACAGAGAGAGGCTTGATATTGACAAACCCCCAGCACTTGTTAACAGAGGAGAGTCCGGCTGTGAAGGTATTATCTGATCCTTTGCGTACCTAAACTCTTGACATACCGACGGTATCAACGACTTGGCCAAGTGGGAACTTGTGGAGCACAGCTTCAGTACCAATGCAGCTGGTACCGAACATTTGGTATGGGATTTCCTCTGAACCATAAGTAGGTGTGCGGTCTTTGGTACCACTGATTTTCGTGTTATCGATACTGAGCCAGGGAGCCTGGCTTTTCCTGGCAAAACTAATGAAAAATTTAACCCCTGGAAGGGGAAAATCTCCTAACTATAAAACTATCTCTAGGAATAAAAAAGAGGGGGTTGTTTGTTTGAACAATTGTTCCAACAACTATAACACTGTAAGTTAGGTAACTATCTGAGAGAACACTAAATATTAGACAACAAGCACACAGGAGAGTCCATCTTGGGCCAAAGGCGGTTGAGAAAGAACCGAGAGTGGTTCACCTCTGCTGCCTGGTATAGCATCTGCACGGGGCATGAGGATGTGTGGGGTGCATGCGCGGGCTGAATCGGCACTGCTACCAAAAATCTCTGATCTAAGGTGCGGGTCACAGGCGCACCTGAAATGGAGCATCCACGGTGATGCTATTTGAAGAAGAACTTGTACTTCAACCCTTTATTGGACAATTTTCTGATTTCGAAGATTGTCCCAAAGTATCCTCAAACGCAGTGGACCAGATTCACCATTATGCTCAAGCTGCTCTGTGCCACTGGACCAATGGCCATCAGCTGAACTCTGGTCTTAAGTAAGCAGCTGCAATTCAAGTTCATGGCTGCTTCACATCACCAGAGCCGTGTAAAGCAGCCAGAGCATACCAGTGAATAAAGCACTGAGTACAGTCCTGCTGTTCCTTTATTAGAAAACTGTTTCCATTGTACTGCCAATTGTTTAATCCTTGGAGTGACCACTCAAAACAGGCTGAGTTTTAGTGTACACTGTCCTTTTCAACATGTGGAGAATCTAACAAAGAACATACTACCTGCTCCAAAGAGATTACAATATAAATCACCAAGTAGACATAATACAACACTACATTTAGAAGGGGATGAGGACATTAGGTGTGCATTCATTGGGAGACTATTCCCAGTGTTGGCATTTTTCCCACTCCTTTCAAGACTCAAAGCTTTCTTTTGCAGTAACTCTGCCTGTATCTTTGACCTCCCTATGCCTGGAAGAAATTCACCTCAATGCCAGCCCAATGTTTATGCACGACATAAATCCCAAATAAGCCCAATTTGGGGGTTTAAGAAGGACTTGAGTAGTTTATAGTCCTTGTTCTGGCCCTCTCCATAGAAATGAGTTCCATCCTGTGTGCATGTGCT